>NC_142807.1:41544016-41556672 GCF_049724085.1 Artemia sp. Qi Xiang Cuo | reverse complement strand
ATAAAATCTGAACTAATAATTGAATATTTTTTTCATAAAAATAAACTTTTTTTTTTTAAACTTCGAAATTTTTCAACTTTATCTATTTTTTTCTTTTTGTATCTATCTTAAAATGTCAAAGTATGCTTACGGTTCTAACAATTGCGCTCTATGATTGGTCAGAGACACGATGTGGCTTTCCCACTGGTATTCTATGACCGCTT
This sequence comes from Artemia sp. Qi Xiang Cuo, assembly GCF_049724085.1. Lineage (NCBI taxonomy): Eukaryota > Metazoa > Arthropoda > Branchiopoda > Anostraca > Artemiidae > Artemia > Artemia sp. Qi Xiang Cuo. The sequence continues at coordinate 41,556,469 of NC_142807.1, read as the reverse complement.
ATCGTCACTACCTAGTCTGCTGCATGTATTAAATCAGTATTTTTTACACAGTGGAACGATAAACACATAAGTCATATCTTTTAAAAAAGAAAGTGAAAATGGAATATTTTAATAGAGTGTGTTCACATAACAAGGTTATTGTAGCATTGAATGCCGACAAGGAGAAGTATTTAAACTATGAAACAAGTACAAGTGGTAGCACTATTGGAAATGTATGCATGCATTGTCATGAGAGTAAGGGATTTAATTTCTTTGGGATACCGAAAAATTTCAACTCTTATGATGGTGGTTATGCGAGATTGAGATCTCCAGAGATGATTGCACTCAAAGAGAATGCTAACATAAAAATAATTCTTGATGATAGGGGACAACTCCTTGCTACTGCTGCAGGTAACACATTACCTACGGATACATCCAATCATCAGCTTTCGGGTATTAGCTTTCAACGGAAGGCTAATAAAAGAAAGGCCTACTCTGCTACTAGGTTACGTGCGCGCACGTAACCTCGTCTAAATTAACCTTAAAAAATTAAATAAAGCTATGTCGACTTTGCATATTTTATTCAACATATCCGAGAAAGCGCTGGAGGGGAGCATTCCTGTCGACTTTTGGAGGATGTTAGCATTCTCTTTGAGTGCAATCATCTCTGGAGATCTCAATCTCGCATAACCACCATCATAAGAGTTGAATTTTTTCGGTATCCCAAAGAAATTTAATTCCTTACTGTCATGACAATGCATGTATACATTTCCAATAGTGCTACCACTTGTACTTGTTTCATAGTTTAAATACTTCTCCTTGTCGGCATTCAATGCTACAATAACCTTGTTATGTGAACACACTCTATTAAAATATTCCATTTTCACTTTCTTTTTAAAAGATATGACTTATGTGTTTATCGTTCCACTGTGTAAAAAATACTGATTTAATACATGCAGCAGACTAGGTAGTGACGATAAGCGCTCATAGAATACCAGTGGGAAAGCCATATCGTGTCTCTGACCAACCATAGAGCGCAATTGTTAGAACCGTAAGCATAATTTGACATTTAAGATAGATACAAAAATAAAAAAAGAGATAAAGTTGAAAAATTTCGAAGTTTAAAAAAAAAAAGTTTATTCTTATGAAAAAAACAACGAATTATTAGTTCAGATTTTATTGATATAGTTTTATTTTTCAATCCAAAAATGGACTTAAGTTTCAAATTTGAACCAGAGAATTGTATTTTCCATAATTTTCTTTCAACAAACTAGAGTTTACAGTCAAAAACCCTTATTAGCTTACATTTTATAGGAGGAAGGGTTTTACGAGCTGCCACTATGAGCATAAATTCTATTATACTTGACTTATTGTATCAGAATACTATCAACTTGATTCTCTATATTTAGAGGTAATCTACATGGCCACACCTAGGCACTAATCCTAGCGCGGGGAGTGGGAAGGGTTTTACGAGCTTCCACTAGAAGTATCAATTATATTACACTTGACTAATTGCATTGGAATACTAACACCATAATTCTCTGTCTCTCCTGGTAATTTCCCTTGTCATAGCCAGGTAATAATCATCGCTCGGGGAGGGGGCAGGGTGTTACCAGCGTACAGAAGGATCATCAATTATATTATTCTTGACCTATTTTATTAGGATACTATCACCTTAATTATCTATATTTAGAGGTATTATCCATTGTCACAGCTAGGCCATTATCCTAGTGCGGGAGAGGAGTACGGGTTTTACTAGGTTCCACTATGAGCATAAATTCTATAATACTTGAATTATTGTATCGGAATACTATAACCTTAATACTATGTATTTATATGTAATTTACATTGTACACGATAGGAAATAATCCTCTTTCGGGGCGTGGGAAGGGTTTTAATATCTTAAACTCGGAGCCTAAATTAGATTATACTTGACTTATTGTATCGGAATAGTATCACCTTAATTCTCTGTATTTAGAGGTAAGATACAGTGTCACAGCTAGGCACTAATCCTAGAGCAGGGAGTGGGAATGTATCGGAATACTATCACCTTAATACTCTGTATATAGAGGTAATATCCATTGTCACTTCTAGGCAATACTCCTCGTGCGGGGAGGGTGACGGGGTTTACGAGATTCCACTAGGAGCATTAATTCTATTATACTTGACTTATTGTATCGAAATACTATCACCTTAATTCTCTGTATTTAGAGTTAATATTCATAGTCACAGCCAGGCAATAATCCTCGCTCGGGGAGGGGGAAGGGTATTACGAGATTCCACTAGGAGTTTCAATTCTATTATTCTTTAATTATTGTATATGAATAGTATCACCTTAATTCTTTGTATTTAGAGGTAATATTAATTGTCACAGCTATGCAATAAACCTCGCACGGGGAGGGGAAAAGTTTTTAGGAGCTTCCTCTAGGAACATAAATTCTATTATACTTGAATTATTGTATTGGAATTCTATGACCTTAATTCTCTGTCTTTACAGATAACATACATTGACACAGCCAGGCAATAAGCGTAGCACGTGGAGGGTGAAGGGTTTTACGAGTTTCCACTAGGAGCATAAATTCTATTATACTTGAATTATTGTAACGGAATACTATCACCTTAATTCTCTGTATTTAGAGTTAATATCCATTGCCATAGCCAGGCAATAAACCTTGCGTGGGGAGGGGGAAGGGTTTTACGAGTTTCCACTAGGAGCATAAATTCTGTAAAACTTGACTTATTGTATCGGAATACTATCAACTTAATTCTCTGTATTTAGAGGTAATATCTATTTTCACAGCTAGGTAATAATCCTAGCGCGGGGAGGGGGAAGGGTTCTAAGAGCTTTAAGAAGGAGCATAAATTATATAATACTTGACTTTTTGGATTTGAATACTAATACCATAATTCTCTGTATTAAGAGATAATATCCATTATCACAGCCATGAATTAACCCTCGTGCGGGGAGGGAGAAGGGTTTTACGAGTCAACAAAGTCATGAAAAAATCAATCATAAGCAACGCATTAATTCTCCGTAGTTACAGTTAACATCAATTGTTACAACTCGGAAATAATTCTAGCTCGGGGAAGGGGAATGGTTTTATGAGTTTCTACTTGGAGCAGAAATTCTATTATGCTTGACTTATATTATCTGAGTAATATCATCTTTATTATTTTTATTTAGAGTTAATATCCATTGTCAGTGCAAGGCACTAACCCGCGCACCGGGATGGGGGAGGGTTATACGAGTTTCAAAAAGGACAATCAATTCTAGAATAGTTGAATCATTGTATCGGAATACTATCACCTCAATTCTCTGTATGTCGAGGTACAGCCAGGCAATAATCCTAGCGCGGGGAGGAGGAAGGGTTTTACGAGCTTCCACTAGGAGCATAAGTTATATTACGCTTGAATTATTGTATTGGAATACTATCACCTTTTCCCCCTCCCCTGCCCTCGGAAATGTGGGAACGAAGGGTCTCTGAGCCTTCCCCTTGATGCAGATGTTTTCCCTCCATAATTGACCCCTCCCCTCCCTGTCCTCAGAAATGGGGGAACGAAGGGAACGTTAGATCCTATTTTAAATTGACAATACTTATCAAACATCACTTGTGTATTATACAGATCACATATCTCATTACCCCTTTTTAAATGTTAATCAAATAATTCTGATTATAGTGTCCAATTTTTTGTCTGCTTTTCAAAATATTCGTATTTGTTTAGAATGAAGTGTTTTTTATAGCAGATACCCCCCCCCCCGTGCAATTGAACCCCCCATGTAACTGAACCCCTGTATAACCGAAACCCCGTACAACTGAACCTCCGTGCTACTGAATCATCGTGCAACTCGACCCCATTGAACTAATCCCCGTGTAACTGAATCCTCATGTAACTGAACACTCGTGCAAGTCAACCCTCGTGCAAATCAACTCCATAAAAACACTTTTCAGCCATTTCTTGTTAATTTTTTTTATTTCTAAACTATTTAAAATTGACAACACTGTGCAAATCATCACTTGTGTATTATACAGTACACATTCATCCCATCTCCTCCAAAACATTTTTCAGTCGTTTTTTGTTAAAATTATTCAATCGCTAATTACCCTTTTTTTTTCTCCACCTTCAAATGTTCCTTTACTACCAACACAATTAGACTAAGTCATCGCCCAGTTAACACTAAGATGTAAATTGAGTAACCCTCTCACAATAACGAACCAAACCAGATTATACCCACCTAACCAGATCAAAAAATGGAGGTCACACTAACTTGATTAGTAATTGGATTCAGATATACTACGAACGGACTTTCAGTCCTACATTCACGGGTTTCTGCAAAGTTTTATGGGCTTCATTGAAAAAATACCAGTTTAAAAAAAAACAACAAGTAATCAAGTTACTCCATATAGACTAACCACCGCTATATCACCACTTGACCCCAAAAAATGCGTGTTACCTCAGTAAAAAACCCGTCTTCTAAGCGAATGTGCCGTTAGTAGTAATAGGTGAATGACCCTGGTAAGGCATATTACGCAATCACTCGTAGAATCCATAGGTGACTGCCCCGTGGTAAGTCATATTACGCAATCACTCGTGATACTGTGCACACCCTTACTACTAATAGACGAATTTTATAACTTACCGGCATCTTCCCGTGCACCGTGGGGGGGTCATTTTACAGCTAAAGACATAGTTGTTTTATCTTTCAACTATACTGAAAAAAATGGTTATCTAAAATTTTTTATTAGATAACTTCAGGAGAAAATAAGCGTGGGAGGGGGCCAGTTGCTCTCCAATCTTTTTGGTTACTTAAAAAGGGCACTAGAACTTTTAATATATGTTCGAATGATCCCTCTCCGGATATTCTAGGACCACTTAGTCGATACGTTCACTCCTGGGACAACAAATAAACCACGCCTCCATGATCTCTCTTCTGTCAAAAAATACAAAATTCCACATTTTGCATTTTGCATTTTAGGATTCTTTGATATGTTGAATCTGAGGGTGTGATTTTCATTAAGATTCTATGACTTTTAAGGGTCTTCCACCTTTTTTTGAAAATAAGGCAAAATTTCTCAGGCTCCTAGCCTTTGATGGGTAAAACTGAATTTAATTAAACTTATTTATTTGAAATCAGCATAAAAATTGATTTTTTTTATATATCTCAAAATTCCGTTTTTAGAGTTTCGGTTAGTATTGAGCTGGCTAGCTCCTTACTGTGTTTGTCACCACAAACTGTTTGATAAGACTGGTTGTATAGGTCATATCTAAATTGTATACATTTGTCACCAATAAAATGTTAGGTTGGATCTCCAAGTTTTTTCTTGAACGTTATTTGTCATTTTATAATTAAAATAAAAAATATATTAATGATAGCAAGACCATGTCCAGGAAGTAGTATAAGGGGTTTGAACCCCCCCCCCCCAAAAAAAAAATGCTTCTCCGGCACATAAAGATGTATTAAACATAAATAAATACAGTTTTGATGTTTTTACTTTGGTCTTATTGCACCCCCCCCCAATATAATCCTGGATACAACCTTGAATGGTAGTAAAACTAAAATAAACAAACTTGAGTTTTTTTTTATATACACGTGGATAAGAACCAGGTTTCGGTTCTTATCTGATTACTGTAACACTAAAGTGTGTATCCACAGATTAAAATTAATTATATAGTTAAATGAATTTTATTAAATTTGTTCGTGAACTAATTATATATTTTGTGGTTTGGAATGGAAAATTTACCCGTTGTGGATGAGTTTATTTGGTACTTATGCATTATAAATAAACCGGCGCTATAGACTGTACAAGGAAACCAGACATGGAGACCCGTCAAACGGGTATTTCCTATCTAAATTGATAGCAAAGCGCGATTTCTCATTGCGTTTAGCATATTAAATGTCAACATGAATTGAAGTGATCAAGTATGTTACAGGTTGCATCAAGACATAGCTAATTGTAGACAGAGAAAAGCCAAGACAGAGAGTCCAAGTAATTGAGAGACAAAATGTTTAAATGGCAGGGGCACGGGTAGATGGCGGGAGTATGATTGACTCTTTATTGAATACATAAGTGTTTGTTAGTTTTTGGCAAGGCATGCCTGCAGAGAGTCTCAGGCATGTTGACCAAGAATTTGATTTCAATAAATTGGACCATATATCGATATCGAAACCTAAATATCAAACAGTTTGTGGTAACAAACTGTAAGTAATTTGTTTTTTTTTTCTACTTTCCAGGGGTGATCATATCGACCCAGCGGTCATAGAATATCGCGAGAGGGCTCATTGAACGGAAATTAAAAGTTATAGTGCCCTTTTTAAGTGACCTAAAAAATTGGAGGGCGACTATTAGGCCCCCTCCCCCACCCTTTTTTTCCAAAAATCAGTGAAATTCTACACTGGGGAAATTTGCCAGAATTCTTATACAAAATTCTTTTAATGTCTTGCTTTCTCTTGTCCGTCTCAATTTTACCCGCGTAAGTTTAAGTGTAATTGTCCAAGGTAAATTTTCAACGTGCTTGAATTGTATAGAGTGTCTTTCGATGGAGGAGGGGGGGTTCTCCATGACGGTAGGGCTAGATTTCCTGGCATTATTTAAAAAACAATCAGAAATTAAATTAAAAACAAACAAGCTTTTTTTCAACTGAAAGGAAGGGGCAGCGTTAAAACTTATGAAAAATAGAAATTATTATGTATATAAAAGGGGTTGCCCCCTCGTCAGCACATCACTCTTTACGCTTAAGTTTTAATTTTGTCCCAATTATTTAATAATGACTCCTGAAACACAAGGGCTGTTTAATTAGAACAATAAGACACTTTTTAAAAGTACTAGAAAACTCCCACGCTTCTTTTTCCTCAAACTCATAAGCGGAAAAATGGTCAAACCAAAGGGAGATTGTCACAGAAATTGTTTTCCACCAAACTGTTGGTGGTTTTCCACCAAACTAAAAAACTCCCACGCTTCTTTTTCCTCAAACTCATAAGCGGAAAAATGGTCAAACCAAAGGGAGATTGTCACATAAATTGTTTTCCACGAAACTGTTCAGAAAAAAATCAGGCCAATTACACAAAAACAATCAACCAAAATTCCCCTTCCATAAGTGTCCCAAAATTTAAAAACGGAGGTTTGGACTAGATACTCAGAAATAAATCAAAAACTATTTATCATAAAAGAATACAGTAAAATGTATCAGATACACCTTGCAGCCCGGTTAGATACACCTCTCTCTCAACTAATGATTGACAAATAGTAGACCATCTCTATATAAAGAAAAGCATAATCAAAATGTTTGCACTTTCTCTTCAAAAATATTAAGGAACAAAGATATTTTCTTGACATAAGCTCCTAAAAAAAATAAATAACACCAGTTGACATTTCTTTATGAGAGGTGGGTTCACCAATGAACTAGTTTGGGTTTAAAAAAGTCTGGATGGTTCTGATGGTTTGGGAGGCGTGGTTCCCCCGTCAGTTTAGTCTAGTCTTCCATCCCTAGTGCAACATAGAAGAAATTCTACTGCGGTTTCCTCATCGTTGGAAACGGCCGGAATTGCCTATCCCAATTCTTGCTAGGCCAAACTGCAGAGGGTGCCATCAAGGAGTGGAGACCTGTATGGTTAAATATATTTCCACGAAACAGTCCAAATACAAGTCAATATAAAGAGTCCAACCCATATTACAGCAATCCCCGGCAAGCAACGCGTTGAAGGTTTCATTGGCGCCTTCCCCAAAAAATTGGCAAGCCCATACTACGGCATCCCCGGCAAGTGAAGCATTGAAGGTTTCATCAGCAACTTCTCAAACAATTGTCAGGCTGAGGTACTGCTTCGGAAACATAGACAACCTCTCAGTGTAGGGTAATCAAACGTCTGCTCTATAAAATGCCTAACAACCCAGTCATTTATTACTGGGGACTTACCGCGTTACAACATAGACATAATGTGCGTTTCAGAAACTCGAATCAACCGCATTGTGGAAGGCTCAGAGATTAAAACTCCTGAGAACGACGCTTCTTTCTCCTTTTTCAACTCCGGATCCCTTGATGGATCTGCACATGTTGGAATGGGCATCATTTTCAACCCCCTATCAGCAAAGTCTCTTGTACAGTGGGAGCCTATCTCACATAGAGTAGCAAGAGCGCAATTCAAAGGCCACCTATTTAACATATATTGTAGTTTATGCTCCAACCAGAGACGCACGGGAGAGCGAAGCCAATCTTGTTTACCAAGTTCAAACTTGTATGCTTAAGAAAGTCCCAAAACGAGACCTCACCTTTATTGGAGGCGACTTTAGCACCAAAATTGGGGGAAAAGAACCCAATGCTGAGTCTCCCATTGGCCACTTTGGTCTTGGAGCTAGATATAGTAGGGGATCAAGACTTCTTCACTTTCCCATGACGAATGATTTGGTCATTACCAATGCCTTATTCAAATACAAGCCCAGCCACAGACCCACATGGAATTCAAGACATGGTAGAGCAAAAAGCCAGATTGATTACATCCACAGGTCCCACTGTTGGAAATCAATAGTAGATTGTAGAATGGAGAAAATACTGGCTCCAAACATGGGGCAGATTACTATCTATTCAAGTTAGATCTAAAGTTATGACTTGCAGCATGCCCCAAGAGGAACATTTAGCAAAGATTTGATACCAATTGCTTTGATGATCCTAATATACGACAGGCATTCTGCTTAGAGTTGTCTAGCCCCTTTGAAGCTCTCGAAATGCAAGCAGACGACAAGCAAACTCAAAAGGTTATATGAAGAGTGGTTAACCACACGCAAATACAATCCAAGAGGCTGCAGAAACTATGATAGGATACCGCAAAAGACTATCCAAAAAATGGATGTCAACACGCATAATTCAGTTGGCTGAGCACAATCAACAGATATCGGACAAAAATTTGGAGTTGTTCAAACGCCTGAGAGGAGAATGCCACCAGTCGGCTAAGAATTATGAGAACCAGTACTGGGATAAAATTACTGAAGACATGGAAGCTGCTGCCTCTAGATTCGATATCAGGAAGATGTATCAGCTCCTAAAATCAATCAGGAGTAAATCACAGAAGCCTACTAGTACATCCGTCGAAGATGAAAATGGCAAGTTACTCTCAAATAATACCAAAATAATAAATTGCTAGAAGGAGCACTTTGACAAACTACTTAACCCGCACCAACTCTCCACAGCAATGGATGATAATCCAAGTAGTAGCCCTGATGACCTCCAGGAACCAAACTCACCATGCAGTATTTACAATATGTGCATGTGGCTCCACCCACGTTAAATGAAGTCCAACAAGCAATCAATTGCCTTAAAAGCAATAAAGTCTCTGGTCCTGATACCATTCTGGCTGAACTTTACAAGCATGGAGGTACAGCACTTGCCAGCAGGCTTCACAAACTAACCTGTCATATATGGGAAGAGATGATTCCACAGGATTAGTGAGACTATAATTCTTCCAGTATTCAAAAAAGGGGCTAAAGACGATATGTAGCAATTATCGCGGGATTTCTCTCATCTGCACTACTGAAAAATTATTTGCCATAGTGCTACATAATCGTTTTTGTATCCAGTGTAATGTAAAGACAAGGCCCAATCAAGCGGGATTCTGCCCAGGCATGGGTACAATTAACCAACTATTTGTCTTAAGACAAACCTTTGGACACACGGCAAAACACCAGAAACCAAACAGAAAAAACACCCGAGGAAAGTCTAGAAATGATTGTTCAATACAAAGTCAAAGTGATGTTAATTCTAGGTTTGTTTTGAGGGTAAGTCCATTTGTGTGTGTCTCTATCCATAGATTTTATTACAGCTTTTGATTCTGTTCTAGGGGATGGAATCTGAAAGACTATGACAGAGGATTGAGTACCAGGCAAGATATTCGGATTTATCCAAGCATACTACCAGCATATGCAAGCCCAAATTCAGATCAGTACAGAACTCTCCTCAATGTTCCAAATTGATTTTAGTGTCCAACAGGGATGTATATTGTCTCCTGTTTTATTCAATTTCATGATTGACTGGATATGACCAGAGCAATGACAAATTTTTCAGGCATTGAAGTAAGTCCCAATTTTATGACCACCTATCTGGACTACTTCTATGATATTTGCTGGTAAGCTGAATCTCATTCAAAAGCCAAATCTATGCTATCAAAGGTAGCTGAAAAATCCTCTCTGGTCAGCCTGAAAAATAAGAATCTTCACCCAGCTAAATCACTCTCTATGGAACCAGAAAAGGGTTTGTCTGAAGACAAGAATAAGGATTTACCAGGCCCTTGCTTGGTCTGGGTTACTATACAGCTGTGAGATATGGACTATGAATGCATCCGACATTCAAGCCCTCAATGTATTTGACCATTCATGTTATTGAATGGTCATAAAAACCTGGTATTGTTGTTGCCAGTGCTGTTGAGAGGAACACTATGGCCTTATGCCTAATAACAAAAAAAAACTATTTAGTTCCCTAGTCAATACTTGTTTGAAATATATTGACCATTACCACATCAGCTCAAGTTCTGCTGCTTTGTAATTTTTTTTTACCACCAAACTGTTTTTCAGAATTCTTGTGTAGATGGTACCACAGAACAAGACTAAATTCCTTTTTTAGACACCAGCTATCAGGCAAGTTCTTACTTGAATGGATCCTTGCTCATTTCCTAGATAACGCTGGTGAGTAGTAAATTTTAAAAAGCAATAGTAATAGTGTAACCCTTTTTTGTGAAAATCAGAGTTCGTACATGGAGTTTCTTTGGGATGTGTTTCCTTGAGACAGAAGTTATTGTAATCATAATTTCAACATCTGCCTAGGAAGGAATGTGCATATGTATTCCTGGAGTGAGAAGATTATAGACACCACACCTATTTGTCTCTTTCTTTTTTAGACATTTTGTCTTTGCTCTTTTAGATGGCTTCTACAAGGCTAACAGAAAAATCAGATCTAAGAATTACTCTATGAAAGAGCACAGTTCAAAAAGTGGCTAAAAAAGCCACTTTCATATGGCTGAAAAAGTGGTTGAGAAAATGTAGATGGCTTAAAAAGCTGGAAGTAAACAACTGTAATGACAGAATAAAAGTAAACAAGAAGCAATATCCATTATGTCTTGGAAAGATTTAGCTCTAATCCAAGAAGATTGATTAATGCTGAAGCTTATTGAGGATTTTTTGTGGTTAATAAAGATGTCATAGGTATGATATAACTTGCTGGCAATTGCTTGGATGAGTAAAGTGACCTAACATGTATAGGTAAACTTGATTGTTTAAACTTAATAGTTTACTCCAAAATAAATTCAAAGAAAAACCTGGCAGTGTTGTTGCCAGAGCTATTGAGATGTACACTAAGATTGATTAATGCTGAAGCTTATTGAGGATTTTTTGTCATTAATAAAGATGTCGTAGGTATTATATAACTAGCTGTCAATTGATTGGATGAGTAATTTGACCTAACTTGTATAGTTAAACTTGATTGTTTAAACCTAATAGTTTACTCCAAAATAAATTAAAAGAAAATCCTGGCATTGTTTTTGCAATTTCTGTTGAGAGGTACAATAAGATTGATTAATGCTGAAGCTGATTGAGGATTTTTTATCATTAATAAAGATGTCATAGGTATTATATAACTAGCAGGCACTTGCTTGGATGAGTAAGGTGACCTAACTTGTATAGGTAAACTTGAATGTTTAAACCTAATAGTTTACTCCAAAACAAATTAAAAGGAAAAACTGGCAGTGTTGTTGCAATATCTTATGAGATGAACAAGCAGATTGATTTATGCTGAATCGGATTGTTGATTATTTATCGTTTATTAATTAGTCGGATGTATGATATAGCTTGCAGCAAAATGCTAGGGTTAGTAAATAGAACTAAAATGTATAGGTAAACTATAATTTTTAAACATAATAGATTACTCAAAAACAAATTAAAAGAAAAACCTGGCATTGTTGTTGACAGTGCTGTTGAGAGGAACACTAAGATTGATTAATGCTGAAGCTTATTGAGGATTATTTGTCGTTAATATAGAAGTCGTAGGTATGATATAGCAAGCAGCCAATTGCTTGGATTAGTAAGGTGAACTAACTTGTATAGGTAAACTTGATTGTTTAAACTTAAAAGTTTACTCCAAAAGAAAATCAAAGGAAAACCTTGCATTGTTGTTGCAAGTGCTATTGAGAGGTACACTCAGATTGATTAATGCTGAAGCTTATTGAGGATTTTTTGTCATTAATAAATATGTCGTAGGTATGATATAACTAGCTGGGAATTGATTGGATGAGTAAGGTGACCTAACATGTATATGTAATCTTGAATTTTTAAACCTAATAGTTTACTCCAAAACAAATTAAAAGGAAAACCTGGTATTGTTGTTGCAAGTGCTGTTGAGAGGTACACTAAGATTGATTAATGATGACGCTTATTGAGGATTTTTTGTCATTAATAAATAAGTCGGAGGTATGATATAACTTGCTGGCAATTAACTTGC
>NC_142807.1:41491126-41543516 GCF_049724085.1 Artemia sp. Qi Xiang Cuo | reverse complement strand
AATGCCAGGAAATCTAGCCCTACCTTCACGGAGAACCCCCCTCCCCTCCTCCTCCACGGAAATACCCTCTATACAATTTAATTCCGTTGAAAATTTACCTTGGACAATTACTCTTAACCATCCGCGTGTAAAATTGAGACGGAAAAGAGAAAGCAAGACATAAAAATATTTTTGTATAAGAATTCTGGCAAATTCCCCCAGTTTATAATTTCGCTGATTTTCGGAAAAAGGGGTGGGGGAGGGGGCCTAATAGTCGCCCTCCAATTTTTTAGGTCACTTAAAAAGGGCACTATAACTTTTAATTTCTGTTCAATGAGCCCTCTCGCGATATTCTATGACCGCTGGGTTGATATGATCACCCCTGGAAAGTAGAAAAAAAAAACAAATTACTTACAGTTTGTTACCACAAACTGTTTGATATTTAGGTTTCGATATCGATATATGGTCCAAATTATTGAAATCAAATTCTTGGTCAACATGCCTGAGACTCTAGGCAGGCATGCCTTTCCAAAAACTAACAAAGAAGTATGTGTTCAATAAAGAGTCATGCATACTCCCGCCATCTACCCGTGCCCCTGCCATTTAAACATTTGCCTCTCAATTACTTGGACTCTCTGTCTTGGCTTTTCTCTGTCTACAATTAGCTATGTCTTGATGCAACCTGTAACATACTTGATAACTTCAATTCATATTGACATTTAATATGCTAAACGCAATGAGAAATCACGCTTTGCTATCAATTTAGATAGGAAATACCCGTTTGACGGGTTTCCATGTCTGGTTTCCTTGTACAGTCTATAGCGCCGGTTTATTTATAATGCATAAGTACCAAATAAACTCATCCACAACGGGTAAATTTTCCATTCCAAACCACAACATATATAATTAGTTCACGAACAAAATGAAGAAAATTCATTTAACTATATAATTAATTTTAATCTGTGGATACACACTTTAGTGCTACAGTAATCAGATAAGAACCGAAACCTGGTTCTTATCCACGTGTATATAAAAAAAAAACTCGAGTTTGTTTATTTTAGTTTTACTACCATTCAAGGCTGTATCTAGGATTCTATTGGGGGGGGGGTGCAAAAAGACCACAGTAAAAACATCAAAACTGTATTTATTTATGTTTAATACATCTTTGTGTGCCGGAGAACCATTTTTTTTTGGGGGGGGGGTTCAATCCCCTTATCCTACTTCCTGGAAATGGTCTTTCTATCATTAATATATTTTTTATGTTAATTCTAAAATGACAAATAACGTTCAAGAAAAAACTTGGAGATCCAACCTAACATTTTATTGGTGACAAATGTATACAATTTAGATATGACCTATACAACCAGTCTTATCAAACAGTTTGTGGTGACAAACACAGTAAGGAGCTAGCCAGCTCAATACTAACCGAAACTCTAAAAATTGAATTTTGAGATATATAAAAAAAATCAATTTTTATGCTGATTTCAAATAAATAAGTTTAATTAAATTCAGTTTTAACCATCAAAGGCTAGGAGTCTGAGAAGTTTTGCCTTATTTTCAAAAAAGGGTGGAAGACCCTTAAAAGTCATAGAATCTTAATGAAAATTACACCCTCAGATTCAACATATCAAAGAACCCTAAAATGCAAAATGCAAAATGTGGAATTTTGTATTTTTTGCCAGAAAAAAGATCATGGAGGCGTGTTTATTTGTTGTCCCAGGAGTGAACGTATCGACTAAGTGGTCCTAGAATATCCGGAGAGGGATCATTCGAACATATATTAAAAGTTCTAGTGCCCTTTTTAAGTAACCAAAAAGATTGGAGAGCAACTGGCCCCCTCCCACGCTTATTTTCTCCTGAAGTTATCTTATAAAATTGTTTAGATAACCATTTTGTTCAGTATAGTTGAAATTTAAAGCAACTTTGTCTTTAGCTTTAAAATGACCCCCCCCCCACCCGTGCACGGGGAGATGCCTGTAAGTTATAAAATTCGTATTTTTTTTTATGTTTTTTTTTTTGATATAGGAAGGGTTTAGCCGGCATTCTTTTAGGGGGGGGGTGGTATAGGGAGAAAGTTATATTATTGGAATGTTCAATGGGGCGGGAAAGGTATGGAGTGGGAATATTAGAAGGGACATGTTAACCTGGGGCCACGGCCAGACCCAGGATTTTGTATTTTTTTTTCTGGTAAATAATTTTCACGGACGGGTGCTTTTCTGGAGGGATTGAGAAACCGATTAGAGATTAAAGTCTTATTCAAATGAAAAAATACAAAGGAGAATTTTTTATGCTGAATCGTCTGCAAGCAATTTACATAGAGGGGGAGGGGTCTATTTCATAGAGGGTCAGCCAGATCCACCAGTATTATTTGAAAAACAAACAGAAATTATTCTATATATAAAGGATTGCCCCTCCGCAATACCTTGCCCTTTATGTTAAAGTTCGACTATTTACTAAAATTGAAACACGGGGGCGGTTTAATTACAATAGGAAGCTTTTTTAAAGGTGCTAACAGCTTTAGCGTAAAGAGCATGACATTAAGGAAGAGGGCTTTATATACGAAATAAATCTGCCAAAATTAATATGCAAACTTTGTTTGAATTTTCATGTACGGTAAGCCTAATTCGAGCCTGCATTAGTTGAAAAACTTCAGAAATTTATTAATTTAAAAAAAACGAGTTTTTTTTACTGAAAGTAAGGAACAACATTAAAACGAACAGAAATTATTCCGGATACGACAGGAACTGTCCCCTCCTCAACTCCTTGCTCCTTACGCTTAAGTTTTTATTGTTTTAGAAAGTAGAGTTGCTACACAGAGTCGAAATTTAGCGTAAAGAGAGAGGTGTTAGGGAGGGGACGACCCCTTTCATATACGGACTAATTTCTGTTCATTTTAAGTTATAATGTCACTCCTTACTTTCAGTTAAAACACTTAAAAAAAAAAATACTATAGATTAAAACATAACTTTCTGATAAAAATTAATTGTTTGGGTTGGGAGGAGAGTAGTAAAATTTGTCCGTGTTATTCTTGTGCGTGTTATCCCATGTTATTACACTGGTTTGTGGCGCAAAAGTACCGTAATTCTGTATTTAGTTCATAAGAAGAAAATTCCTTTTTGTTTACAATTGTTGGTTTCTTTTAAAACACTGTCGAATTTATAAATCACCAAAAAACGGATACACGCTTAACCTTGTTTGTGTAATGACGGGCTGTAACTAAACATCAATATTTATTTGCATTTCCACTTATCCATATTTTTTTTTTTAATTTCCAATTATCTTGAATAGCATAAATTATTTTTTTTTACAAATTTTCCCTCATGATCACCAAGAAGGCGGATAAAAGGCGGGGATGTTGTTACTTCACTTGCATAGCGTCATGCAGTAGTAAAATAGGGGCGGCCCGAAAACCCGTCTCTGTTTTCCCGGAATGCGGAAAAAAGGTGGTTCTTTCCGAAAAGACGTCTTTTACCCTAAGATAACTTCCGGTATGATTCGAACCTATTTTGAAAATGCATATTCGAGCAGTTCTCACATTTGTCTTGTCAATCTATAACATGTTGAGAACAAAAATGCTTTCGCACCGGGTAAAAGAACCACCAGGGTTGCCACAGGTGACACTTTAGTGTCACTTTTGACACTTTTTTAAATGGCACTTTTCAGGACACCTGACACTACTAGGACACTTTTTTTAGCAAAAGTGACACTTTTTTTTGCTAAGTAGCACTATTTTACAAAAAAGAAATTTTTCAGACAAAAAACCGGAAGGAAAACTGTCAATGTAGAAATGCATCGATATCCTTTTTCTGTCAGTTAAGATTCTTATATTAACTCTGTGCGCGGCAACTATTGGATGCAAGAATCTTTCTGTGCAGTGAAAAATGTAAACGTTTTTGTCTCTATCTGTGTGTGAGCAATTTTTATATTCTTTTTCTTATCACTGATAAGCGAAGATCACCCAGTGATCCTCGGTACGGAATACATGGCAACGAAGAAGACAGAGACCGACATTTAACTGCCATGTGGTTGAGAAGCCTTCAATGGTTTTAAGTTGTTTAGTTCAAATATTTTTTGTTGTTTCAATTATATGTTAGCTCAAACACGATAAGTCAGTCAAACGGTTTGCAATTCTTGAGTGGGTCCGAATTCAATTTTTATGTTATATTAGTTGAGGGTTGACTATAATTTAAAGAAGAAAAAAGCAAGAAAAGCTAAGAGTATATTTTTGCGCCACTGTGTTAATAGCTGTTACTATGTAAATCAGTCACTGGGCCAGCGACTGCTTAACTTTACGCGTCTTTTCATCGATTTCCGTGACTGGAGCTCTTGAAGCCCAGTGACTGAAAAGCTCACTGGTGACATCACACAACAACTCAGCAACGCAAAACATCCACTGAGCTCACTGGTGTCCCACAAGAATATCTAGTGACCTCTTCAGTGACTGGGCCAGTGACGCAAAAATGCGCTCTAACAATTCCGTTCATATTTTTCATATTTTTTCTTTGAACTATTGGCAATGGACAAATGAATAATCATGCATAACTATCATACTAAAAACAAAATTGATACCAAAACTTCCATTGTCTTAAATCCTATGCAATCATTAGCAAAATCACAATCTAATTTCACTTTTTTGTCTTACTTAAATTTATGTTACATCATTACATACATTGAATTTGGACACACTTCATTCTTTTAGTTATTTCATTACCACTAATTTTGTATCATAGATGTCCTTTCACGCTGATACCCTAAATGCTCGTTTTTTATTATAAAGGTACTTTCATATTGATAATTTAAATGATATTTGACTGTTCCTATGCCCTAGTCCCTGGAGAAATCATAAATAAAAATTTAAATGGAGTAGCAAGAGTTCTCGTGAAACTTATTCTATTCAGGTTGTGATAAACAGATTAGATGATATAGCTGTCTTATTTTTTCCTTTTCCTATTTTTTCTTTATTTATTTCTTCACTACAGTCTTAACAACACTTATTTTCTGCTGAGGGTAGGAAAATTGTGAAAAATGAGTTTCAGCACAAGCATAAAGAGAGAAAACAATGTAGCAAATTTAAAAAGAAACCCTTCATAAATTTCGAAACCTTCCGGAATGCTATTCTTTGAAGTAAAATCGTTCGGTATTATTTTGAACCTTCTTCGAACCTGTCGGTAACGGTTCGAGACGGCGATAAAAAGTTCGAATTCTGTCGCTTCGAACCGTCCAAAACTTTTCGAACAGGGCCCACTTCTCTCGAAGAGAACTTGTAACTGCTACTTGCCTGAAAATTTTAAATTGATCGCGTTCTTTCATTAAAATTTCGAGCTAATACTTCCAATGACTGCTAAAATTATGGATCCGTGAGCAAAAAAAATTTGAACAATAGTGGACCATTCGAACCTTTTCCAGAAAATCAAGATTTTCTGCAATTCTAGCTCCTTTTATGTGACCATTTTCACTAACTTACATTGAGCACCAATCAATTAGGCGTATCCAAAAAGAAAAACTTCGAAAAGACAACAAATTACTTAAACAAGAGACTTTTATAACTTACCTTTTTTCTCCGACATCACTCCGCTAAAGTATGTTTTCAGACATGTGGTCATAAATATTTTCTTCATTGAGGTTAATGTTTTCTTGCAACTGGAGACCACTGAATAGGTGGGTTTGTGCATTACCAAACGGTCCTTGATATGAAAGGACACGTTTTCAATTTTTAGTACCGAAAAGTTAAAATTTTTGAACCTCCGGCCACTTCTCTTGGGTTCGAATCATACCGGACGTTACCCTATGTTATTTTTGTTCAAATTCGAAATTGCACATTTTTTTTTCAGGTTCGCAAGGAAATGGAAAAAATCAGCAAACTATGATTTTCCAGTAAGTTTTGCTTATGAATGTGAAACCCAAAAAAAAATTCCCTCGGAAACAGCATTCAACTGTCATTTTCCACTTCGAGGACTTGAATTCAAACATGTGATCATATGTTGTCCAGAGATGAGAGGTATGTTTGAAGGAGGAGGTGTTTCTCTCGACTTTTTGTCCAAAAACAGATATAAAAAATTTGACATTGTAGAGGCATTAAGCAGGGCCATCTCCAGTGTCACTGTTTTTTATATTCAAAGCGATCCTGTGCTTGCTAAAATTCAAAGTGACTTTGAAAAATTAGTACCATCTATTCCAGAAAATAATATTCATAAAAAGAAATTTAACCTTGCAGAAGTTGTAAAAGATTATGAGCCCTTGAGCATGGACGACATCAACCTTAATATTGTGAAGGCTGGATCCGAATTTCATTACTTTCACTTCAATTACCACTCAATAAGATATCCCACAATTTCAAGTAGTTTTTCACCTGGCTGTTGTAATCTTCAATGTATTGACAATTTAATGAAGGAACTTAAGTGTGATGTGAGTTCAGAAAACCCCGAAATTAAAAATGTGTTTATTAAAATGGTAATCATTGGTGAAATTGTAATGCTATTGGATGAGCTTATCGATGAATTCTGGTTTTATAAAACCAACTATTTTAGCTTCAAAGATGACACATTAAAGATTTTTCAGCTCTGTATTGAGCTTACAGATACTGATTTGAAGACATTTCTGCAAGACTAGAAGACAAAACTAAAAACAACAACATTGGAGCAGGCAAACCTGTTTTTAACAGAAGAAGATCAACAGTTTTCATATTTAGTTCGAAGTTTAACTTTTATTTTGGAGTCATTAGCGCTTCCTTTTATTCCTGAAATTGCTAAATGTCAGTTTTCTTGTCCAGAAATTTTATCTGATAAGCTTAGTCTAGATAAATCGTGTTCTTCTTCATGGATATATGAAACTTTTGGGAGTCGAAAAATTACCCACAGTGATGAGAATGGTGCCATTATTGACCAAGTCAACTTTAAGAAAGAAGATGGAGCAATGCAAATAAATCAACAACTAGAAGTTCTTAGTCCATTCAGAGAAAAGATAGAAAGTGTTTCTAGATTAGTTGATATTTCTAGATTCCCAGTTTATGCTATACGATTGCCTGACAAACCTGATGGATTCAGTGAAAGTGTATTCAGTTCAATTATGAAATTGAATCAAATATTGCTGGGTAGTAGGCTTCTATTAGCAAAATTACTAAACTGAGTTGATGGATTGACCGACTACAATGATCAAGAGAACTCGTGGCTCTTTTAATTTTCAATACACTGATAATCTGAGGAAGAAAATTGAGTGCGACATAGTTCAGAAAAATGCACAGTAAAAAATTTGATTATTAGACTGATCATGATTGTTTAAATTTTAGTGCTATTGGAAGAGCTTACATGTAATTTCTAGTTTTATACAACAAGTACTTTTAGTTTCAAAAAGGACGCAGGAGAGACTTTTCAGCTCTGTATTGAGCTTAAAGATACTAATTTGAAAGAACCGGAAGGCGCCTGCAATACCGGGAGAAAAAACTAGAAACAACAAAAAATAGAGTAGGCAAACCTGTTATTATGAGAGAAAAATCAAAAGTTTTCATATTTAGCTCGAAGTTTGGCTTTAATTCTTGAGAAATTAATACTTCTTTCTAGCTCTGAAATTGCTAAATTTCAGTTTTTTTTTATACAGAAAGCTTTAAACTTATGCTGTAGATTTTCCTTACAACACTAATGTATTAAGTTAAAGTAAATCCAGTTATATTAAGAAATTGAATAAAACACTGCTGGGTAGTAGGCTTCTATTAGCAGAATTACTATACTGAGTTGATGGAATGACTGGCTAGAATGATCAAAAGTTTTCACAACAGAAATGAATATTACGTCAAAATTAAGAATCAATTTCTTATTATAAGGGTAAGTTTATTTACAATCACTTAATAATCTATTTGTGGCTAATGATATACTTTTATGCATCTTTAATGGTGTGGTTATAAAAAATCACTCCCTCTCCCTGATGGCTCCATATATAGCCTTAAAATTTATAGACAATGAAGATAAAAGAACAACAACAGCAACAGTGAAATTCTTACTTTAAAATGTTCAGCACAGTTATATTAATCAGATTGTCATGTTTCCTTCTGTCATTATTCATTGAATATCTTTAGTAAATACCAGAAAAACCATTTATACAACAAATGAAACAGCAGAAAGAACTTGTAAAACTACAAACTGTTTATTTTTAATTTTATTGAACAGTGGATAGGTTAGGAAAATGAAACTTTCAGGGATGGATCTACAGACTGTGATAGGTGCTGGGAAGGTATTTTGAAATACATGCCTCCACACCCTTCCTTCTAGAGGGCACTGATTTTTGATGCCCTTTAAAAATCTTGCTTTATAATTATAAAAGTGAAGCTTTGTAAAATAGATCTTCTTAAATGAAGTACAAGCCTTCAGCTTCACAACTTCGCTTAGTCCCAATTTATTAGGTTTCGAAAATCTGCAAATACACTTCTTAGATTTGAAAAAAAATATTGTGGCCTTAAACTCTATTCTGATAACAGTAATTGTATTTTTACAATTAAAGCCTGGGTATTTACTTACCTTTCAAGCAGGCAAATTTTTCTATGATAAGGAAAAAGTAGCTTGTCTAGAATTTTACCCAATCAACTTACTAATGCTGTAAGTATATGTCCATAATTGGGGTGCATTTTCAAGGTAACAACTTTTTGTTGAATATGGCCATTGAAAAATGAGCCTTGTGGTGCTATTTCCATTGTAGGTAAGTTATTTATAAATAATAGAGTTATATATGGGACTGTAAGAGAGGGCAGGGAGAGTTGTCAAAAATAAAACTTTAGCCCTAAAATTAGTTATCTAAAAATGTCTCTCTGGGATCTAGCATGTCTCCTTCCTGAGACACACACTTTTTCACTTTTAATATATGGGCTGATTTAACTACTGCCATCTGATTTGTTGTTTATTCATGAAACCTAAATATGCATCCTTGTCAACCTTTATTTTTTTACTCTTTTTGAGGGGGAGTGTCCTCGTCAAAAATATAATTTCTATCTGGAAATCAACTACGCTGTTTATATCCATTTTTGTTACGTTTTTGGAGTCAAACAAACATTTTGGGGGAGGGTTCAATCTCCCCTAACCCCCCCACCCTCTGGGTACGGCCGTGGCCCCCCCATTCATTAACTAAATTTTTTAAAATAATTAAGAATATATATTTATTTTAGTTTTAGTTAATTAAAGAAAAATAAGATATTTTTTTTTTTGTTGAAGTTTTTGTTAAAAATTTATTACAAGGACTTATAAGCTTGGTTTTATTTATCATCTAAAATAAATGTTAGATTTTATTTCTCATAAAATAAATGTTTTCAAATGGTTGTTATGGTGGTAAGTTTTTTTTTGTAAAATTTGGTACTTTTAAGTTCAATATTCTTTTTATTTTTATAATGTTTTTAAGTGCTTTGATGTATCCACTTTTCTTTCTTGTTTCTTTATGTTTAATTTTTTAACTTAATATTTAATTAGTATGTTCATCTTCCCACCTTATTTGCCTGGGAGTATTGTTAGAGAATCATATCTTAAGATCTAATCTGGTATCTAAACTGAACTTTGAATAATCTTATGTATGCACTTGAAGTTAACAACATGTTTTTGAGAAATACAATGTATGCATGAAACCCTATTCAAAGGTTCGAAAACTCAGTCGTATATGGATCTAGAGTTAGTTTTTTTCGTGATGAGAGGGGAAGGGGGTACTTGAAAGGCAAAGGATGTTGAATTTTGAATGCAACCAATTATTATTGGAATAATAATTTTTTGCTTTATATTTTTGACAGGGTTATCAACAGGGGCGAATCTCCAGCATTTTTATTGGGGGGAGGCAGTATATATCAATATTTTTTCTTTTTGGAGAGACTCGGGATAGCCACGGGGAATTTACTATTTAATAATTTTTTCAATTTTTTGGGAGGACCCTGCCACTACCCCCCCCTCCCCAAAACGACGCCTCTGGTTATCAATAATGAAAATGATATTCAAAAAGTCTCTGTACAAACTCTTTGGTAGTTTTTTAGCTCGGGGAGGTGTGTCCCTCACCCTTCGATCCGTACCTGGCCAAGATCCGGGTCTAAAATCCCATATGAGGGAGAACCGGGAATTTTTTATATAATGTGGCAAATTATTAACATGATATTTTCAGAATAATCAAAGTCAAACTTTATAGAATAAATCAATTCAAAAAAAGACAGCACAATTAAGTTTCTTGTTCTATTTTTCTGCTTTAAAGAGAATTTTTGTGTTTTATAACTTTCCAGTAACGCAGCCATATATTATGTCACCTTCGTTGACTCCTGATACAGACGTATTCAAATATTTGGCTTCCTCTTAGGCCTCTGCGCATCCAACAAGGCACCAATGGCTCCCTTGCAAGCCTGGAGCAGCTGCAGTCCCAAATGGAACTGTTAATGGAGCTGCTTGGTATCCTTTAGTTGGTAAAGTTCGATTATTTATTTTTAGGATTATTAGTATTTTATTAAACGTTTAAAATTTTTTTTTTTTAATTTTGTCTTTTTGATTATTTAATCCTTATTTCTTTTAATTTTTATGATTTTTTTGAAAATTTTGACCAAAATTACAAATAAATAAAAAAACTATATAAGATATAGGAAACTACGGAGGAAATTTTACAAACCTAGAGATTTGCACACCAAATACTTGCTGCTACTCTGTGCAAATAGAAATTATCCTTTTGTTACCACATTTTACCACAGCCACACCAATTGTTGCTGTAACTCTATGCAAATAGAAAATGCACTTTTGCTACCACATTTACCACATTTTACCACAGCAACAGCAAATTTTTGCTGTAACTCTGAGCAAATAGAAACTATAGTTTTGCTACCACTTACCACTTTTTACCACAGCAACACCAATTGTTGCTGCAACTCTATGCAAATAGAGACTATGCTTTTCCTACCACATTTACCTAATTTTTACCACAGCAACAGCAAGGTGCCTTTCAAAATGCTAACAAACAAGTATGTGTCCAATATGAGACTCGTGCTTACTCCCGCCATTTACCAGTGCCGCAGCCCTTTAAACATTTGCCTCTCAATTACTTGGACTATCTGTTTTGGCTTTTCTCTATCTACAATTAGCCATGTCTTGATGCAACCTACTGCAAAATACTTGATAAGTTCAATTCAATAAGACCAGATAAATTACGTATTTAATAAAATTTTCCAAGTGAAAAACTAGTTGGGTCTTTAGCAATATAAATGTGGCCCTAATCATTTTATTAAACCAGCAACATCATCAAGTAGGATCATTTTAATATAAAATGAAGTACTGATGATTCTTGGTTACCCCTGAAACTTTTTTTCATTCTTCAGGAGCACCGTTTCATGAAAGCATGGGATGGGAGGTGGGAACTTACCCGGGGGCATTTGAGAGTTCTAGAGCCTTCATCACGAAAACCTGAGAAAGTATTTAAAAGTACACTGCTGGATAATATAATAATATTAGTAAGACATTTTCCATAGTTAAACCCACAACCCCTTAAAATGAGTTGGTCTCTTCCCGGATTGGGATTCTGGCTACACCGCTGCTAGAAAGCAAGTTGTATCTTATGGTCTGAAATCCTTCCTACTCGTTAAGGAAAGCTGTTACTACGACTCTCAGTAATTGACATATCGTTGCTGTTACACCTACAGTTCAAATGGGATATCTATCTCTGAGGTAATTGGAGAAATGGTTTGTTAAGCTATTCTCAAAGGCAGAATTAGTGGGATAATGTAGACCAGGCCGATGGAATATCAGTTTCCTTAAGGAAACTTAAATATCAGTTTCCTTAAGGAAACCTATCTCAGAAGAAAGTGTTACGATTTTGTTCATTAGGTATTCTATGTTTAAACTAATTCCTCGTTAAAAATTTTAATATGCTCCATCACTTATCTTATTTACTTGTCGTTTTTTTAAAGCATTATTTTTTTATTTTTGTAAAATTTAAAAATTATTTTCTATTCTTTTTTGCTATTCGTATACACAAAAAGTGTATTTTAATTACTTGCTGCCTTCACTCGAGAGTAATAAAACCACAAGTATTCGTACGATTATTCAATAATCTTCTAGCTAGTCCCCATAAACCATTCATGTTAACAAGAAAATAAATTTTAGATTTAAAATTTTTAAATTATGCGCAAACTACCACTAAACAGGTATTTTATATAGCTAATTATAACTACCCACGCAGGTAACTGTCTATATTTAACGATAATTACCGCGACTAATGACGTTAGCGCCATTGTTGGCCCCATAATCTTATAATTAGCACCCCAATACAAAGTTTTTCTCGAATTTTTTTTGTTCCGATTTTCAATTGGTCCTATTGAACTTAACTCTGGTGCCGACCTATAATACAAAGTAAATACACGGCATTAGCTCCCACTAGATTTATAAGTATGACACATGTAAACACTAAAATGAAAGATATTTGGGTGGTTAAAATAGCCCGTGTACGTTTTTTTTTTTTTGTTCTTTCAATACAAATTTATATAATTGTTTCTGTCGGAACTTGTTTAAGTTTTATTTGAACCAGTTAATGATTGCAAACCGATTATAATCAATTATTACTCTGTCCCCCACTAAAACCGTCTCTGGCGTAGAGAACGTGGCTTTGTATATATAAATGATAACTACATTTTTATGACAGGTGGTGCTCAAGACTACAATTACATATGGGGAGGCTGTCTGGAAATCACGATAGAAATGAGCTGCTGCAAATACCCACTAGCTGCTGAGCTACCTGGGCATTGGGAGGATCACAGACTAGTAATTCTTTTAAGCATTAACCTTCTCAAATTTATATATACCAAACCGGATTATAAGCTTTTTTTTTGTTCTGTATTTCAATTTTGTGTATACTGTGTAGTAGGTCAGAGGAACTAAATTATTTTTTCCCAGTCTATAAAGATAGATATTTTGAAAATGGAAATCAGTTCACACAGATTCACAGAGTAATATTTTCCTAAATTTATAACACCCTCTGTAAAAACTTAAAGAGAAATCATTAAGTTTTGGGCATACCCCCCCCCCCCTCCGGGGGTGATCCCTGAGTTTTGGATGGGGGTGACAACAAGGGTTTTATGAAAAAAAAAAATTTGGGGGGGGGAAATGGGTTTTTACGATAAATTTTCGTTAGGAGCTAGTTTAATTAACGCAAAATCTAGATAATTAAGTAAATTAGACTTCTTCAGACGACTCTAGGGGGATGCCCCCTGGATCCGCCACTGCCTCCCCCCTACCAATAGTAGCAGTCCCATTACAGTCTCTTGGAAAAAAGATGACCCTCGCCCTAGGACGAACTGGGGGAAGAAGAAAAGCATCGGCTTGGGCTGCTCAATAGCTTCCAAGTTGTGGAAAAGTCACGTAACTTACAAGAATAGGTCTGTAACCCTAATTAGGGCCCGATGAGGTGTTTTCAATAGCCCATTCCAGCCCCTTCCTTACTTCTAAGACCTGGAAGATTCTTTGAAAATTGTCCTGAAAATCTCATAATTCATTGACCTTTGACATGTGGTATAATCAGTATGTTATTTTCTGAGGGATTTACCATTTGATCCCAACCTCAAGAGACTATCTATCCACGATTAAACTCTAAAACTATCTGTTTTAAAATTATCTTCAAAGGTTAAGTTTTTATATACACCTAAGAGTGATAAAACTGAGAATGAGCAAAAGTTCGAAGCTATTGAACAGAACAGTCTATCCTGTCCCTGCCCCTCGGGACTTTGAACATGGTATAATGTGTCATTTACTTTCAATGCCATAGTGATATTGAAAAGAAGAAAAAGGCTGGAATCTAGTCACATAGATGTTACAAAATACTTAATTTTTTTGTAAAACCATACAAGTTTCTAAAACAAACATTAATGGAACTTTCTAGTGTAGTGCCTTATTTAAGAAGGTTAATATATCTTATTACGTTTCTATAGGAGAGGGGGGCCTCAGGCCAGGGAATACGGAGGAAGACAACGAGGTTCATCCGTCTCCCATGACTCCTAAATTTCACCCATACCAGGGTGCTTACCATTAAAAACAAACTTAAGAAAAATAACTATTCCCATCCCCCCTTCCCCCCATAAAATACAAAATTTTACGTTCGAAAAGGGATCAGTCGATTGGAAATTGGAAGGGCCTGTGCTCTTTGTTAAATCCGACAGTGAATGGAAGGCATGTAACACCCCTTCCACGCCCAGCCTTTCCTCAAACACATCCAATCAAAATTTTGAGAGCCATTTTGTTCAAAATAGTTGCCAGATCTGGAAAATATGTCTCTGAGGAGGACACAGCCCTTAAGGCCCGCACTGTAAGTTATGCCCTGGGGGCATATAAGGTTTTTATAGAAAGCATTGTCGTAGAAACTTTGAAATCGGCTAATTTGATTGGAAATTCAACGGGATAGTGCCCTTTTTAATAGTCGAAAGTGATTGGAGTGTAACTAACCCCCCTTTCACATCCACTATGTCCCCAAACACATCCAGTCGAAATTTTGAGACAGCAGTTTTGTTAAGCGTAATCCAAAGTTATTTAAAGTCGGTAATTGAAGACGACACTCCCCCCACCGCCCTTAGGGCCCGGGGTGTAAGTTATGCCCTGGGGGTATAAAATGTCTTTATAGATACTGTTGTCATAGACACGTCAACAAGGTAACCTCTTATTTGACTTTGTCAGGGGTAATGCCCTTGTGTCTAGGCGACAGTGATTGGAGGGCACCTAACCCCCCTCGCACACCCATCAGGCCACCAAACCAACCCCTCCGTATTTCGAGAGAGACCGTTTTTTAAAAGGTGTTTATTTGTCTTGAAATTATGTCGTAGAGGATGAGAACCCCCACAGATTCCACAGGGCTGGTGTTTTATGTTATTCCCTGGGGGTTTTTAAATTTTAAGAGTAGAAAGTAATTGGAGGGCAACCAACCCCCCTCTCACACCCACCATTTCTCCAAACACCTCCACTCCAAAATTTAGAGAGAGTTATTTTTTCAACGTCGTTGAAAATTCTGGACATTAGGTCTGTGAGGATGACAACCCCGCAACAACCCTCAGGGTGAGGGTGGTAAGTTCTGCCGTGGGGAGATATAAGGTTTTTATAGAAATTGTTGTCGTGGAAACTTCAAAAAGGACTCATTCGATTGGAAATTGAAAGGGCTAGTGCCATTTTTAATAGTCGAAACTGATGGGCGAACAACTATCGCCCCTCTCACGCCCACCAGTGCACCCAACACATTCAATCAAAGTTTTTAAAATTTGTCAAAAGCAATCGGAGGGCGAATGCCCGTCCCCCCTTCCACGCCCATCATTTCCTCAAACTCTTGTGATCAACATCTTAATATAACCATTTTCTTGAACGTAGTTGAAGGTTCTGGAAATTATGTCTTCGTGGAAGACACCCCTCCCTCCCGGTCCCTCAGGACCAGTGTCATAAGTTATGCACTGGGAGCGTATAATGTTAATAGAGACAGTTTTGTCGGAGAAGCTAAAAATCCGGCTCATTCGTTTTGACATTTAGAGGACTAGGGCCTTGTTATTATGTCAATAGTGATCAGAGGGCGAATGCCCCCCTCGCCCCACGCCCATCTTTTCCCAAAACACTTCCACTCAAAATTTGAGATAGCCATTTTGTTCAACGTATTAGAAAGTTTTGGAAATTATGTCTGAGGATAACAAATCCCCCAGCCCTCTGGGCAAGGGTTGTAAATTATGCCCTGGGGGCATATAAAGTTTTTACAGTCACCATGGTAATATAAACTTCGGAGGGAGCTCATTGGATTGGTAATTAGACGCTGTAGTGCTCTTTTTAAGAGTAAAAGTGACCGGAGAGCAGCTATACCCCCTCCACACACACGTCGTATTGTCTCGAAATGTATCTAATAGAAATTTGGAGATAGCCATTCTATTCAAAATAGTCTAAAAATCGTATAACAAGGCTTTAGGGGTTGAAACAAACCCCAGAGATTAGGGGCAAGGTTTTTAAGTTATGCCCAGGGGGTATTTAAGGGTTTTATCGAAGGGAGGTTGTTTAACTTTAGAAGAGGCTCAGTCTTTTTCCCTGAAAAAAACTATGTCAATATAAAACGAACAGAAATTAGTTAAAAAAAACTTTTTCCACAGAATGAATCTTTCAAAAAAAAGTAAAAAACTCCATTAAACCAAAAATGAACAAAAATAGAATCAAATAATCTACCAAGCTTACAACTACCACAAATCAGTATCAATAAATAAATGAAACCCAAAACAAACAGAAATTAAAATAAATAACAGTCAGACTCCAAAAAAGTAGAAATTAATATGACTAGGGCTCTAAACCCATATGCTTTCTAAAAGCCAGAATACAATTTGTACTTTTCTCAAAAAAAATCTTTTAAATTTTTCATTTTTATAACTATAAAAAATCACAAACTGATTAAGATTTCAAGAAATAAATATTAGCATATATATATTAAATTGACAATGCACATTTTTTCAGTAAATTCATTAGAATTAAAAAAAAGTTTTTTTTTTATTAATAAAGTAACAGCGCTAAAATTAGCAGAATTATGGGTAAATTTGATTGGTCTATTAAACATCTCCCATACGTTGGTTTCCCTTCTCGTTTTTAAAAAATTTTATCAATCCTAAAATTCTGACAGTTTTAATCCAGTCATAAATTTTCTGTTTTAGACACTGCATCAATTTAGTTTAAATAAAAGGTACTTCTAATGCATGTATTTCAAGCAGGTTTTTCCAAGTATATTCTTTTTTCTTCTTTTCTACATACCCAATCAATGCGTGATTTTAAGTTTAATTGTGTTTAGAATATGTTATTAGAGAGACTTATAAACTTGTTGAGAGAGCTGCAAATTAGCATATGCTTCATTTAGAGGCTATTAAAGTGATAGTTTTGAAATGATGTTTCTGACACCTCTCAAATTAGACTTCATATCTGGCAGTGAAAGAAAATAGTATGAAAAACAATTACGTTCAAAGAATTTAACCTGGGTATTTTTTTTCTTCTTTTTTTTTAATTTACAGTCTAGACATACAAGTTAAATAAGTAAAATAAGTATATTTTCTTCAACTCGTTAATGTACAAATTTTAAACGTTAAATCCCAAAAATAAACGCAGGATTTTAGTTTTTCGTTGATAAGGCACAACGTAATTTTGTTTAAAAACGGTATCAGAGAGATCGGGCAAAGTGTTTTTCAGAAATCTCGACAGCGTGTTCTCAGACCTCAGAGTAGAGAGCTATCTTATACTCCCACGAGTACACCATATATGGGCATAGAACCACGTGGTTTATGGTTTTTGTCAGTGAGAATTTGAAAAACAGGAACTTTGTCACTTGAAAAACCATGAATTTTGTCACATTTATGGTTGTTTTCATGGATGGATATGTGTGTTGTTCGATTTATTTGATGTTTTTCTCGGATGTCAACATCAAATCATTGATTTTTAATGGTTTTTGTCAGTGAGAATTTGAAAAACATGGACATTGACACATTTAAGTATGTCAACAGCAATTCATGTCTGTTAAATGGTTTTCTCAGTGAGAATGGAAAAAAAGTAATTTTGTCACTTGGAAAAACAGGAATTTTGTCACATTTATGGTTGTTTTCAGTGAGAATGGAAAAACAGAAACTTTCTCACTTTCATGGATGTCAACAGCAATTTATGTATGTTTTATGGTTTTTGTCAGTGAGAATGGAAAAACAGTATTTTTCTCACTTTGCTGTCAGTCATTAATCAAATTGTTTCCAGGCAAAGTTTAATAATGTCTGACAGGTACTGCTCCAGGAATAGATCCAAGTCATTAATGTCATTGCCTCGGGAACAGTTCTACTGGTCGAACTCCAAAAGATATTAATAACCAAAGACCATGGAAACACTTCTCCAAGAAACATCTTAGCGATGAATTGTTTTAGCGCGCGAAAAGGTTTCTTATTAATTTGAAATGCGTTAGTGCAGAGATGCCAATAACAAACGAATACGCTGAATTTACGTTTAGGGATTATTTGGGCGAAACTGTTTTAGACAGGTTATGGAATTATTTCGGCGAAACAGATAGAGACATTTTAAGAGAAGATTTTGGAAGAGATTTTAGAAGAGGTTTTGAGTGTGGTCGTTATAATACACAAGTTTCATTTGAACAGTGTTGTGAGGTCCTCTAACCCAACCCAAAGGGTTCCAATCCTCCTACCCAACCCCGAAGGAAGCCCCCGGTACTCAAAGGTCCCCCAAGCTCCCAAAGGGCCACCGGTGCCCCCAAAGGCCCACCCAGACCTCCAAAGGCCATCCCCGGGCCCCCCAAAGGTCCTCCGAGCTCCCAAAGGCCCACCCCGGTCCCCAAAGGTCACCCGGGCCTTAACCTAACCTAACCTAACCTACTGAATGTTTAGACAGCATAGAGGCAGAGACAGATGAGAAGAATCTGGAGGAAACGAGAAGAAAAAATTATATGTGACATGGAGAGAAATTTAGACCGATTGCAAGTAAGCTCAGATAAAAGAAGGATTGATATGATAGAAAAGGAAGATCAAAAGAAGAGACTGGTAAAAGAGGGCTTTTTCTATAACGTAAAAGACAGAAGTGAAAACCCAAAGAAAAATGTGTATAGTGCAAGATATAACTCGGATTATTATGATGATTATGCTCCAAGAGAAGAGAAAAAGTGGCCCTTCAAGAGACATCATAAGAGGTCATTCTACGAAAAGGATTTTAAACAACGGAAACCATGGTGGAAGTGTTCTCATATACCATTTTACGATAAATCCCATTTTGATATGCTTGATAAGTTTTATACCATAATCATACAATAAATTTGTTTCTGCTATTTTAATTTTCTCATACTCGATATGCATAGAGTAAGAATACCAGCAGAGACTTCTGTACATGAATAGTTCAGATTGATTAGATCATCCCTTAGAGTGTTCTCAGTCCACAGCCAAGTTTTCTATCAAAGATAAAAAAAAATTTCGTAGAAGTTAGCTGCGTAATCTTTTTTCTTAAGAAATCAATATTTAATTTTTTGTCCATGCTATTTAAATGAAATCATTATTCTAATCCTTTATTTATTCGTTAAATCAATATTTATAATACTCTTTAAATATATGATGTCAGGCTCAATTACTTGAACATCATCATCATCAGCATTATTTTCTACTAACACTATATTCACCAGAGGAGGTGGTATACACTCAACCTCCGATTCAAGTAATTGAACCTCATCTTCTTCATCATTGACCATTATATCGATTAATGGGGGCATGTCCTCAAATAAACCGTCGCGTACTCTCATTGTAGACAAACTAGGGGCCAACCGCTCATCGTCTTCTATGTAAAGACGACCTGAAGGCCCCCGCCGTACCAGATCTTCTGACGTATATGAAAGTCCATCTTCAGTATAATGAACTTCCATTATATCATCATCGGTACCTTCGAAGGCTCTACTAGTACTAAGAAGGACCTCCTCCTCCTCAGGTGTAATCTCGATGCTCTCGTTCTCTGCACATGTAGCTAGAAGATTCTCCTCCTCACTTTCTGTGAGCTTCCACTCGCTCCATACATCCTAAAAAGGTTGAGAACACTATGGTCAAAAGCTCTGTGGAAAGCTATAGTCTTCATGAATATACTGAGGGGTGTTCTATAAACGTAATAAACAGGGTTACTTATTATTTTTCATTTTATCTATAATTTTGTATGTCTAAAATTCATCAATTAGCCAGATGTGGGTTTTTTTTTTATTATTTTTTACATACGGAGCGAGATTTAATGTCATTGATAGAAGCCTGTATGAGATTTAATGTCTGTGATAAAACCAGGAAAAAAACCTTTCCAAGAACTATGTTTTTCAATGAAAAGTAAAGAGCTACGTCATTAAATCAAAGAGAGCAGCTGATTCATTGATGTATCTATTGCTATCAAAATTCCGTTTTCTAGAGTTTCGGATACCATTGAGCTGGATCGCTCCTTACTTACACTTCGTTACCACGAAATGTTTTATTAATTAAAAAACTTTCCACAAAATAAGTTTTTCAAAGAAAAGTAAAGAGCTACTACATTAAATCAAAGATGAGCAGAAATAAAGTTAAATAATTGTTCAAACGTAAACTTATGTCCAATGCCATACTAGTTAAAGTGACAAAAACTTTTTCCCACAAGATGACACTTTTCGAGTAAAAGTAAAGATCTACCAGAATAAACCAAAGATATGATGAAATAATAGAGAATAATTGTTCAAACTTAAATTTTCTGTATTACGGGAATAGTTTATTTTCGAACAATTATATCTACCAAAGCTTCAAGACCTGAAAAACTCTTTCCCACCAGAGGACACTTTTCAACTAAAAGTAAAGAGCTACTAAATCAAAGATATGATGAAATAATAACGAATAATTGTTCAAACGTAAACTTATGTTTAGCAGTAAACTTATTAGAGTGATAAAAAACTTTTTCTCACAAGAGGACACTTTCGAATAAAAGTAAAGAGCTACCAGACTAAACCAAAGATATGATGAAATAATATCGAATAATTGTTAAAACTTAAATTTTATGTATTACGGGAATAGTTTATTTTCTAACAATTATATCTACCAAAGCTTAAATACCTGAAAAACTCTTTCCCACAAGAGGACACTTTTCAACTAAAAGTAAAGAGCTACTAAATCAAAGATATGATGAAATAATAACGAATAATTGTTCAAAGTAAACTTATGTTTAGCAATAAACTTATTAGAGTGATAAAAAACTTTTTCCCGCAAGAGGACACTTTTCGCGTACAAGTAAAGAGCTCGCAGACTAAACAAAAGATATGATGAAATAATAGAGAATAATTGTTCAAACTTAAATTTTATGTATTACGGGAATAGTTTATTTTCGAACCATTATATCTACCAAAGCTTCAATACCTGAAAAACTCTTTCCCACAAGAGGACACTTTTCTACTAAAAGTAAAGAGCTACTTAATCAAAGATATGATGAAATAATAACGAATAATTGTTCAAACGTAAACTTATGTATAGCAGTAAACTTATTAGAGTGATAAAAAATTTTTTCCCGCAAGAGGACACTTTTCGAGTAAAAGTAAAGAGCTACCAGACTAAACCAAAGATATGATGAAATAATAGTGAATAATTGTTCAAACTTTAATTTTCTGTATTACGGGAATAGTTTATTTTCGAACCATTATATCTACCAAAGCTTCAATACCTGAAAAACTCTTTCCCACAAGAGGTCACTTTTCAATTAAAAGTAAAGAGCTACTAAATCAAAGATATGATGAAATAATAACGAATAATTGTTCAAACTTAAATTTTCTGTATTACGGGAATAGTTTATTTTCGAACCATTATATCTACCAAGGGTTCAATACCTGAAAAACTCTTTCCCACAAGAGGACACTTTTCAACTAAAAGTAAAGAGAAACAAAAACACAGAAATGATGACATAATAAAGAATAATTGATCAAACGTAAACTTATTAGAGTGATAAAAAACTTTTTCCCACAAGAGGACACTTTCGAGTAAAAGTAAAGAGCTACCAGACTAAACCAAAGATATGATGAAATAATATCGAATAATTATTCAAACTTAAATTTTCTGTATTACGGGAATAGTTTATTTTCGAACCATTATATCTACCAAAGCTTCAATACCTGAAAAACTCTTTCCCACAAGAGGGCACTTTTCAACTAAAAGTAAAGAGCTACTAAATCAAAGATATGATGAAATAATAACGAATAATTGTTCAAACGTAAACTTATGTTTAGCAATAAACTTATTAGAGTGATAAAAAACTTTTTCCCGCAAGAGGACACTTTTCGCGTAAAAGTAAAGAGCTAGCAGACTAAACCAAAGATATGATGAAATAATAGCGAATAATTGTTCAAACTTAAATTTTCTGTATTACGGGAATAGTTTATTTTCGAACCATTATATCTACCAAAGCTTCAATACATGAAAAACTCTTTCCCACAAGAGGACACTTTTCAACTAAAATTAAAGATTAGAGTGATAAAAAACTTTTTCCCACAAGAGGACACTTTTCGCGTAAAAGTAAAGAGCTAGCAGATTAAACCAAAGATATGATGAAATAACAGCGAATAATTGTTCAAACTTAAATTTTCTGTATTATGGGAATAGTTTATTTTCGAACCATTATATCTACCAAAGCTTCAATACCTGAAAAACTCTTTCCCACAAGAGGAAACTTTTCAACTAAAAGTAAAGAGCTACTAAATCAAAGATATGATGAAATAATAACGAATAATTGTTCAAACGTAAACTTATGTTTAGCAATAAACTTATTAGAGTGATAAAAAACTTTTTACCACAAGAGGACACTTTTCGTGTAAAAGTAAAGAGTTACCAGACTAAACCAAAGATATGATGAAATAATAGCGAATAATTGTTCAAACTTAAATTTTCTGTATTACGGGAATAGTTTATTTTCGAACCATTATATCTAGCAAAGGTTCAATACCTGAGTTAAACTAAGAGGTTTCAATTTCAGGAAAAAATTACATTTAGACAACATTTTACAATTTACCAAATTTTAGAGTTTTTGTTAGAACCTTGGGTATGCATTTTCATCATATTTTGATTATTTTCGTTGAAAAACAAACTGAAAAGACATATTATTGGACTCACATCAAACATTGCCGGATTTGCATTTGAAGAACCTTCCATTATTTTCTATCTTGTCCTCTATTTCAACATATACTGACTTTTAAAGCTTTTCAAAGCTCTTAAATATACTTACCTAACGGTTATTTATTTACGAAATTGTGCAAACTGTTGATTTTAGAACAATAATTACCTTTCTATATATCAATTAACACTCACTAGAGTTGCCACTTTTCACTCGCGGAGAATGGTTTCAAAACAATACTTCTTACATTGCATAGACTAATTATGTCAAACGAGACATCTTCAAAGCAGATTAATTAATTGCTACGTTCGATTTTCTTTTGGACATAGGAAAACATCAATGAGGGTGAGAATTTCTGTAAAACTAACAAAGATTGATCAACTCGGGGATTTCACACTTCTTGTGTAATCAGAAAGAAAAAGAAGAAAAATTGATAAAAGATATTTTGAAATATGCCCCAAATCAGAGCTATTACAACTTAAATGACGCGAGGGGGCGTGAAAACTATGGTTTTTAACTTTGATATGCAAGACTAGACAGAAAAGTCTATAGGAGTGGGGCTGCCACCCGCCTCAACCCTCGCTCTCGAAATCCCCACCACCCCCTTCCCCCAAACTCACATTTTACAGAGGATTTTAAAATCTCCCCTTCCCCCCAAACTCAAAATTTCTAGGAACGAATTTTCATCGTATTTAAATATTTTCGTTGGAAAACCTGCTTAACGAAACTGTAAAAAACGGAACTTTAGTAGCTAGTAAGTATTTTAATATTATTTGTTTTATTTTATTTGGAAAACACACTTAAAATACATAGTAAGATATTTATTTTTTTTAATATTGTTGGATTTTTTCCCCTCTACCGTTTAAACCTCCACACCCCCCTCCCAAAACCCAAACCATATATATATATAAAAACACAAAAACAAACAAAAACGCACCTTGATTAGATATTAAAAATTTGCAACATGTTTTAAATATTTTAGTTGGAAAACACACTGAAAATCCAAAATAAAAGCTATATTTGTGAGGTTAGGTTAGGCTAGATCTAGGAATAACAGGTTAGGTTAGGTTACCCTCGCTCTTGAAATCAACCCAAACCTCCTCAACTCAAAGTCAAATTTTCCAGAGGATTTTAAAATCCTTCACTGAAAAGCCATATTAAGAGCTATATTTGTGAGGTTAGGTTAGGTTAGGTTAGATTAGGTTAGGTTAGGTCTATAAATAGCAGGTTAGGTTAGGTTAGTTTAGCTTAGGTGGCCGATCCCCACCCCCGGGGCCACAGGCCGAAGGCGGCACAGTCGGGGTATCCATCCCCAGGATAGGTTAGGTTAAGTGGTCTTAACTTAACCCAGGTTAGGTTACCTAACCTAACTAGGGTTAGCAGGTTAGGTTAGGTTAGGTTCGGTTAAGTGGCCGGCCACTTAACCGAACCAAACCAAACCTAACCTGCAAACCCTAGTTAGGTTAGGTCACCTAACCTGGGTTAAGTTAAGAACACTTACCCTCACCTATCCTGGGGATGGATACCCCGACTGTGCCGCCTGCGGCCTGTGGCCCCTGGGGTGGGGATCGGCCACTTAATCTAATCTAACCTAACCTAACCTGCTATTTATAGACCTAACCTAACCTAACCTAACCTAACCTAACCTAACCTCACAAATATAGCTCTTAATATGGCTTTTCAGTGAAGGATTTTAAAATCCTCTGGAAAATTTGAGTTTGAGTTGAGGAGGGTTGGGTGGATTTCAAGAGCGAGGGTAACCTAACCTAACCTGTTATTCCTAGATCTAGCCTAACCTAATCTCACAAATATAGCTCTTAGTATGGCTTTTCAGTGTGTTTTCAAACGAAAATATTTAAAATATGATGTAAGTATGTACTAGCTACTAAAGTTCCGTGTTTTTTTTTTTTTATTGTTTATATATATATGTTGTGGTTTGGGGGAGGGGGGGGTGGAGGATTTAAATATCGAGGGTAACCTAACCAAACCTGTTATTCCTAATATAGCTCTTAATATGGCTTTTCAGTGTGTTTTCCAACGAAAATATTTAAAATACGATGAAAATACGTACTAGCTACTAAAGTACCGTTTTTTACAGTTTCGTCAAACAGGTTTTCAAACGAAAATAATTAAATACGATGAAAATTCGTTCCTATAAATTTTGAGTTTGGGGGGACGGGGAGATTTTAAAATCCTCTGGAAAATTTGCGTTTGGGGGCCGGGGGTGGTGGGGATTTCGAGCGCGAGGGTTGAGGCGGGTGGCAGCCCCACTCCTATAGACTTTTCTGTCTAGTCTTGCATATCAAAGTTAAAAACCATAGTTTTCACGCCCCCTCGCGTCATTTAAGTTGTAATAGCTCTGATTTGGGGCATATTTCAAAATATCTTTTATAAATTTTTCTTCTTTTTTCTTTCTGATTACACAAGAAGTGTGAAATTCCCGAGTTGATCAATCTTTGTTAGTTTTACAGAAATTCTCACCCTCATTGATGTTTTCCTATGTCCAAAAGAAAATCGAACGTAGCAATTAATTAATCTGCTTTGAAGATGTCTCGTTTGACATAATTAGTCTATGCAATGTAAGAAGTATTGTTTTGAAACCATTCTCCGCGAGTGAAAAGTGGCAACTCTAGTGAGTGTTAATTGATATATAGAAAGGTAATTATTGTTCTAAAATCAACAGTTTGCACAATTTCGTAAATAAATAACCGTTAGGTAAGTATATTTAAGAGCTTTGAAAAGCTTTAAAAGTCAGTATATGTTGAAATAGAGGACCAGATAGAAAATAATGAAAGGTTCTTCAAATGCAAATCCGGCAATGTTTGATTTGAGTCCAATAATATGTCTTTTCAGTGTGTTTTCCAACGAAAATAAGCAAAATATGATGAAAATGCATACCCAAGGTTCTAACAAAAACTTTAAAATTTGGTAAATTGTCAAATGTTGTCTAAATGTAATTTTTTCCTGAAATTGAAACCTCTTAGTTTAACTCAGGTATTGAACCTTTGCTAGATATAATGGTTCGAAAATAAACTATTCCCGTAATACAGAAAATTTAAGTTTGAACAATTATTCGCTATTATTTCATCATATCTTTGGTTTAGTCTGGTAACTCTTTACTTTTACGCGAAAAGTGTCCTCTTGTGGGAAAAAGTTTTTTATCACTCTAATAAGTTTATTGCTAAACATAAGTTTACGTTTGAACAATTATTCTTTATTATTTCATCATATCTTTGATTTAGTAGCTCTTTACTTTTAGTTGAAAAGTGTCCTCTTGTGTGAAATAGTTTTTCATGTATTGAAGCTTTGGTAGATATAATGGTTCGAAAATAAACTATTCCCATAATACAGAAAATTTAAGTTTGAACAATTATTCGCTATTATTTCATCATATCTTTGGTTTAATCTGCTAGCTCTTTACTTTTACGCGAAAAGTGTCCTCTTGTGGGAAAAAGTTTTTTATCACTCTAATCTTTACTTTTATTTGAAAAGTGTCCTCTTGTGGGAAAGAGTTTTTCAGGTATTGAAGCTTTGGTAGATATAATGGTTCTAAAATAAACTATTCCCGTAATACAGAAAATTTAAGTTTGAACAATTATTAGCTATTATTTCATAATATCTTTGGTTTAGTCTGCTAGCTCTTTACTTTTACGCGAAAAGTGTCCTCTTGCGGGAAAAAATTTTTTATCACTCTAATAAGTTTACTGCTAAACATAAGTTTACGTTTGAACAATTATTCGTTATTATTTCATCATATCTTTGATTTAGTAGCTCTTTAATTTTAGTTGAAAAGTGCCCTCTTGTGGGAAAGAGTTTTTCAGGTATTGAAGCTTTGGTAGATATAATGGTTCGAAAATAAACTATTCCCGTAATACAGAAAATTTAAGTTTGAATAATTATTCGCTATTATTTCATCATATCTTTGGTTTAGTCTGGTAGCTCTTTACTTTTACTCGAAAGTGTCCTCTTGTGGGAAAAAGTTTTTTTATCACTCTAATAAGTTTACGTTTGAACAATTATTCGTTATTATTTCATCATATCTTTGATTTAGTAGCTCTTTACTTTTAGTTGAAAAGTGTCCTCTTGTGGGAAAGATTTTTTCAGGTATTGAAGCTTTGGTAGATATAATGGTTCGAAAATAAACTATTCCCGTAATACAGAAAATTTAAGTTTGAACAATTATTCGTTTTTATTTCATCATATCTTTGATTTAGTAGCTCTTTACTTTTAGTTGAAAAGTGACCTCTTGTGGGAAAGAGTTTTTCAGAGATTGAAGCTTTGGTAGATATAATGGTTCGAAAATAAACTATTCCCGTAATACAGAAAATTTAAGTTTGAACAATTATTCGCTATTATTTCATCATATCTTTGGTTTACTCTGCTAGCTCTTTACTTTTACGCGAAAAGTGTCCTCTTGCGGGAAAAAGTTTTTTATCACTCTAATAAGTTTATTGCTAAACATAAGTTTACTTTGAACAATTATTCGTTATTATTTCATCATATCTTTGATTAAGTAGCTCTTTACTTTTAGTTGAAAAGTGTCCTCTTGTGGGAAAGAGTTTTTCAGGTATTGAAGCTTTGGTAGATATAATGGTTCGAAAATAAATTATTCCAGAAATACAGAAAATTTAAGTTTGAACAATTATTCGCTATTATTTCATCATATCTTTGGTTTACTCTGCTAGCTCTTTACTTTTACGCGAAAAGTGTCCTCTTGCGGGAAAAAGTTTTTTATCACTCTAATAAGTTTATTGCTAAACATAAGTTTACGTTTGAACAATTATTCGTTATTATTTCATCATATCTTTGATTAAGTAGCTCTTTACTTTTAGTTGAAAAGTGTCCTCTTGTGGGAAAGAGTTTTTCAGGTATTGAAGCTTTGGTAGATATAATGGTTCGAAAATAAACTATTCCCGTAATATAGAAAATTTAAGTTTGAACAATTATTCGCTATTATTTCATCATATCTTTGGTTTAGTCTGGTAGCTCTTTACTTTTATTCGAAAGTGTCCTCTTGTGAGAAAAAGTTTTTTATCACTCTAATAAGTTTACTGCTAAACATAAGTTTACGTTTGAACAATTATTCGTTATTATTTCATCATATCTTTGATTTAGTAGCTCTTTACTTTTAGTTGAAAAGTGTCCTCTTGTGGGACAGAGTTTTTCAGATATTGAAGCTTTGGTAGATATAATGGTTCGAAAATAAACTAGTCCAGTAATACAGAAAATTTAAGTTTGAACAATTATTCTCTATTATTTCATCATATCTTTGGTTTAGTCTGGTAGCTCTTTACTTTTACTCGAAAAGTGTCCTCTTGTGGGAAAGAGTTTTTGTCACTTTAACTAGTATGGCATTGGACATAAGTTTACGTTTGAACAATTATTTAACTTTATTTCTGCTCATCTTTGATTTAATGTAGTAGCTCTTTACTTTTCTTTGAAAAACTTATTTTGTGGAAAGTTTTTTAATTAATAAAACATTTCGTGGTAACGAAGTGTAAGTAAGGAGCGATCCAGCTCAATGGTATCCGAAACTCTAGAAAACGGAATTTTGATAGCAATAGATACATCAATGAATCAGCTGCTCTCTTTGATTTAATGACGTAGCTCTTTACTTTTCATTAAAAAACATTGTTCTTGGAAAGGTTTTTTTCCTGTTTTTATCACAGAAATTAAGTCTCATATAGACTTCTATAAATGATATTAAATCTCGCTCCGTATGTAAAAAATAATAAAAAAAAAACCCACAACTGGCTAATTGATGAATTTTAGAAAAAAAAAATTATAGATAAAATGAAAAATAATAAGTAACCCTGTTTATTACGTTTATAGAACACCCCTCAGTATATTCATGAAGACTATACCTTTCCACAGAGCTTTTGACCATAGTGTTCTCAATCTTTTTAGGATGTATGGAGCGAGTGGGAGCTCACAGAAAGTGAGGAGGAGAATCTTCTAGCTACATGTGCAGAGAGCGAGAGCATCGAGATTACACCCGAGGAGGAGGAGGTCCTTCTTTGTACTAGTAGAGCCTTCGAAGGTACCGATGATGATATAATGGAAGTTCATTATACTGAAGATGGACTTTCATATACGTCAGAAGATCTGGTACGGCGGGGGCCTTCAGGTCGTCTTTACATAGAAGACGATGAGCGGTTGGCCCCTAGTTTGCCTACAATGAGAGTACGCGACGGTTTATTTGAGGACATGCCCCCATTAATCGATATAATGGTCAATGATGAAGAAGATGAGGTTCAATTACTTGAATCGGAGGTTGAGTGTATACCACCTCCTCTGGTGAATATAGTGTTAGTAGAAAATAATGCTGATGATGATGATGTTCAAGTAATTGAGTCTGACATCATATATTTAAAGAGTATTATAAATATTGATTTAACGAATAAATAAAGGATTAGAATAATGATTTTATTTAAATAGCATGGACAAGAAATTAAATATTGATTTCTTAAGAAAAAAATTACACATCTAACTTCTACGAATTTTTTTTATCTTTGATAGAAAACTTGGCTGTGGACTGAAAACACTCTAAGGGATGATCTAATCAATATGAACTATTCATGTACAGAAGTCTCTGCTGGTATTCTTACTCTATGCATATCGAGTATGAGAAAATTAAAATAGCAGAAACAAATTTATTGTATGATTATGGTATAAAACTTATCAAGCATATCAAAATGGGATTTATCGTAAAATGGTATATGAGAACACTTCCACCATGGTTTCCGTTGTTTAAAATCCTTTTCGTAGAATGACCTCTTATGTTGTCTCTTGAAGGGGCACTTTTTCTCTTCTCTTGGAGCATAATCATCATAATAATCCGAGTTATATCTTGCACTATACACATTTTTCTTTGGGTTTTCACTTCTGTCTTTTACGTTATAGAAAAAGCCCTCTTTTACCAGTCTCTTCTTTTGATCTTCCTTTTCTATCATATCAATCCTTCTTTTATCTGAGCTTACTTGCAATCGGTCTAAATTTCTCTCCATGTCACATATAATTTTTCTTCTCGTTTCCTCCAGATTCTTCTCATCTGTCTCTGCCTCTATGCTGTCTAAACGTTCAGTAGGTTAGGTTAGGTTAGGTTAAGGCCCGGGTGACCTTTGGGGACCGGGGTGGGCCTTTGGGGGCTTGGAGGGCCTTTGTGGGGGCCCGGGGATGGCCTTTGGGGGTCTGGGTGGGCCTTTGGGGGCGCCGGTGGCCCATTGGGAGCGGGGGGGGCCGTTGCGTACCGGGGGCTTCCTTCGGGGTTGGCTAGGAGGATTGGAACCCTTTGGGTTGGGTTAGAGGACCTCACAACACTGTTCAAATTAAACTTGTGTATTATAACGACCACACTCAAAACCTCTTCCAAAATCTCTTCCAAAATCTTCTTTTAAAATGTCTCTATCTGTTTCGCCGAAATAATTCCATAACCTGTCTAAAACGATTTCGCCCAAATAATCCCTAAACGTAAATTCAGCGTATTCCTTTGTTATTGTCATCTCTGCACTAACGCATTTCAAATTAATAAGAAACCTTTTCGCGCGCTAAAACAATTCATCGCTAAGATGTTTCTTGGAGAACTGTTTCCATGGCCTTTGGTTATTAATATCTTTTGGAGTTCGACCAGTAGAACTGTTCCCGAGGCAAAGACATTAATGACTTGAATCTATTCCTGGAGCAGTACCTGTCAGACATTATTAAACTTTGCCTGGAAACAATTTGATTAATGACTGACAGCAAAGTGAGAAAAATACTGTTTTTCCATTCTCACTGACAAAAACCATAAAACATACATAAATTGCTGTTGACATCCATGAAAGTGAGAAAGTTTCTGTTTTTCCATTCTCACTGACAAAAACCATAAATGTGACAAAATTCATGGTTTTTCAAGTGAGAAAATTCCTGTTTTTTCATTCTCACTGAGAAAACCATAAAACAGACATGAATTGCTGTT
Source organism: Artemia sp. Qi Xiang Cuo (assembly GCF_049724085.1). Lineage (NCBI taxonomy): Eukaryota > Metazoa > Arthropoda > Branchiopoda > Anostraca > Artemiidae > Artemia > Artemia sp. Qi Xiang Cuo. Next base: position 41,512,976 of record NC_142807.1, on the reverse strand, counting down.
GACATTCATAAATGTGACAAAGTCCATGTTTTTCAAATTCTCACTGACAAAAACCATTAAACATCCATAATTTGATGTTGACATCCGAGAAAAACATCAAATAAAACGAACAACACACATATCCATCCATGAAAACAACCATAAATGTGACAAAATTCATGGTTTTTCAAGTGACAAAGTTCCTGTTTTTCAAATTCTCACTGACAAAAACCATAAGCCACGTGGTTCTATGCCCATATATGGTGTACTCGTGGGAGTATAAGATAGCTCTCTACTCTGAGGTCTGAGAACACGCTGTCGAGATTTCTGAAAAACACTTTGCCCGATCTCTCTGATACCGTTTTTAAACAAAATAGACCTTATTCGTTTTTCCGCCTGAATTGCAACGCTGCGCGAAAATCGGCCATATTGTTGGCAGGTTTGTTGTGCAAACATGGAACTTATCATGGAATTTCCTGAAATTCAGAAGGCACTGGTGAGTTAATTTTGTTGATAATCTTGTTAATAGCAAGGTTGTACATCACCTGCATTCTGGATTGATTTTTCCTGAGCTTGAGTAGGTTTAGTCTGTACAAAGTTATATCTGAGCCCAGACATTCATGCACTCCAAAATGAAAATTACAATCATTTATTTAGGTGCCGAAAAAGTCAAAGAAGTAAACAGAAGTGATACAGAAAGATCTGTCATAGTCTCTACAATAATTTCAATATGTTTATGAACTGAGAACCTAGGTTGGCTTTCATGTTTTTTATGAAAATTTGACCCTTAGAAATTAACATTGTGAATCAGTACCAAGAAAACTTAGGCTAGATTCTGCTACAAAGGTGATGATAATTTGATGGTTTTGGGGTCAGTGCCCTTCTAGAAATTCCTCTCTGTCCAGCCAGGTTAATATTTTGTGTTCCAACTGCACAGGCATCATGTGGTAACATTTTGGTAAATTTTTCCATTCATGGAATATTGAGATAGCTAAGAAATAGACCTACATCTCCATTTAGAAATCATGCTGAATCCAAATATAATAATCATTAACTAATAGTTTGCCGCAAAGGATCAAATTTTATAAATTTAGTTCAAGGATATTGTCAGTTTTTTTCCTTGCTTATTTGCCAGCAGATAAAATAATTGGATGGTCCGAAATGGTATTTTCTGGTGCAAAGTGCTGGAAAATTTTCAAACTTTCTACTGAAATATGTATTTTTTTTCATTTGTATCTTAGATTTCTTTGTAGGAAAGCAAATAATTTTAAAATGAATATCATTCCCCCCTCCTTGGTGATGCCCCTGCCCCTGACAATGTCCCTGGGCCTTGCTATTACCAATAACTAGATTTTGAATATATGAATACAAAAAATGATTTACTTATAGAATATAAGCTATTCAAAATTGATTTTGAAATTGAATTCAAATTAATTATTCAATTAATTGAGTTAATTTTATTTAATGAATTCAATGTGAAATTAAATTTGATTAATTGATTACCAGAATTGATTTTTGTTCCCTGAACATATTGGATCCAATGAAAAGTACAAGTGAGTTTTGCAGAGTGAGCACATATTAATGAAAAATTCAGTTATGTTTGTGTTGTGGCTGAGAATTTATGAGTTGACCTAGCTGAGAAGGACGCCATTTGAGGTTTTGAGGAGTTCAGGATCCCCCTCCCTCAGTTTTTGTCCCAAGAAGAGAATCAAAATAAGTTTTTTGGAAACATTAATTAACTTTGGAGGGTTGCAGGGGACACCTTTGGCGCCCCCACAACTCAGCGCCCAGGGCAGCTGCCCCCTTTGCCCCCCTAGTTCTGGCCCTGGTTTTGGTCAGCTATCAGGGAGATTTAAGTCCATTCCCAGTAATTCAGCACATGGTAATAGTCCTCTTCCTCTCCTGAAAATGGACCTTGATCCTAATCTGTTTTTCTCCTACTTTTCCTTCAGCAGCAGGATAGCTGCATTTTTTCTAACTTTTCCTCAGGCTACACCAAACACAAGAGTATAAATTTGTATTTTTAGCACTCTGGCCTACGGTGTCTGATCTCAAATCTCCAAAAAAAAGTTTGCTGTATGTCTGTCACACAAAAGCATCTCAGAGTTCCTAAAAACATAATTTAAAGTAGTGGCATGTTTCTGAAAATTTCCCAAGAGTGTCACTACCAGTCAAATCCATTTTTATTTTTTTTTTTAGTCTGGTGCTGGTGCCCCCCTCCCCTCCAACTCTGATTTAAAGCAGCCCCGAGTAGTGTTACTCTTCCCACACCCACAGAACTTTGTAAAGTCATTTCATACCCAAAAACCATACTCACATCTCCTCAGTTTAACTGGTTAGGCCTAGGCCTATGTCTATTTGAAGGACAAATCAGTACAAAATTTGTCAACTCTAATTTTCTCATATATTTTAGGGCCAGTGGTGCAGAGATCTTGATATTGTCCCACTTATCTCATACAATCTTATTGAAGATTATTACAAAGGTTCAAATTCAGCCAGCTGGCAACTCAAGAGAAGCTACAGCTTTTTGGTGGAGCAATATATTGACCTGGAAACTGTGCATATTTTAGAAGTGGAAGAACTTTTCGGAAATAAATGGTTAGTGATAAAAGGGAGTTGCTATCACAGTTTTAAAAAGAGGGACAGGCCACATTCAATCACACTCTATCTTTCATGTGACAGTCAGCTTATCAACAGTGCTTGTTCATGCATTGCTGGAAGTGTTTTTTGCAATCACCTGGTGTTGCTCTTGAGAATTATCAGTTTGATGCAAAGTCTGAAGTACAAAGAAATCCCTGCCTCCCTGAGCTGCACCGAGATGCCTCAACAGTGGAATTACATGAGAAAGCGGGATCTTGAGCCACAAAAGGTGATGGACATTGACATTTGCCAAGTTCGGGAAGGAGGACTGTCAACTCCAAAAACAGTGCAGCTGTATGACCTGCAGGTCAGTAAAGATGATTGTCTCAGTCTGAGATTGCAAGTTGTGCAACTTAGTTCTTCCCTTAGCCCAGCTGTATCTGCATTTTCAGATAGGACAGAGTTTCTGTTACATAAGCTTTGTTTATTTTTGTTAATGTCTTTTATTAAAGGTAAATTCGATTCACTAAAGCAATTATATTTTACTCTGAGAAACAATAACTGATGTTTAAAAATTATATCTTCAAATGTAAGCCGTACCTGTACTTGGGATCCTGAGATGGCTCTCATGTGAACATTTCGATGATGAGGAAACCATTTTTCTTTGCATTTCTATGCTCTTCCTTTGGACAGCTCTCTGGGATTTGAACTGGGGAATGCAGTAGCTGCACTGTTCCATGCGTTAAGCATGCTGTGAGTTGCTGTTTTGACTTGCATCTCAGAAGTTTTGCTTCAGGACTACCAGGACACATGCCAAGGAATCAGACAACAGATAACAAGTTCCAATAAAGCAAAAGGGGTTGTGTTAAAATTTTATCTAAGGTTTTACATGGCTTTCATGGTTGCAGCGGTCAGTAGCGTATATTAGGGGGGGGATAGGGGTGAACACCCACCTTCTGAAATATGGTAAAGTTTGTCATAAATGCCATAAAATTGGAAATTTTCCCAGTCCGAAGGGGGCAACGGCGTTCTTGTAATGCCTTAAATTGCTTATTCCAGACTTTTTAAAAAGCCTAGAAATTATCATCAGTCGTGTAACTAAGGATGGGTTGGTAAATTGCAGCAGAGGAATTTTTATTTTTTGGGTATTGTAATAGACTTGAAAATGCATTTTTAACAGAAAAATTAAGCTATTTGGCACTGACAGGACAATTCATTAGCAATCTTCACCATCCAATGGTCATCAAAATAGTATAGTTGGCACAGAAGATTAGGTCCTGTTGGCGGGAGGCATTGAGGAGCCAAAGAGTAATTACTTGTTAATAGAAAAAAAAATGCAAACTTTAGTGGTAAATCCAAAAATGTAGTGCTCCATGCCAGAAAATACTTTTCTATCCTTTACTATTCACCAACTTCATTATGAGCAGAAAAAAAAAATAGAAAATTAAATTTCCTACTAGACATTTACTTAAAACTTATACTCTTTGCACAACACTATTTTCAAGATAATTTAATCCTCTAAGATAGGTGTAAAATAAGTAAATATATTGAATAGTACACTTTTTAGTGATACATGGTTCTAAAATTTCCGCCGCTTTGCGGTAGACAGCACTGCTTTCAACCCATCTTCTCGCCCAAAATAGATATATTTACCACTTCGAACCTCAAAATTTTCTGCACAGATTTGACTTAGTCTGCACATTTTCGTCGTCCCTTTCTAAGGTCCAAAGGAATTAGGATGACATTTCCTATAATTAAAATTGCTCGAGACGAGGAATTCCTTTTTATTTCTTCCCCCCCCCCCTCCTTTCATCGTAAATCCTGGATCCGTCACTCCAATTAATACCATTTTTTGGTTTCTTGACTACTATATTATGTAGACTGACACCCCCCCCCGTACCGACATCCGGGCTGTGCCGCTGCCGCGGGCATTTCGAGCTGGATGCAAGCACTTTAAGTTTGATGCCCACGGCAGGCTAAACCTTGTATTTTTTGTATTCGGTAGAACTTTAAACAAGGATTTTCTTGCAGATCTTTTGAAAGACAGCATTGAAAGAGGAGAATATTCCCAGGCCAAGCTTGTTCAGAATAGATTATTGGAATGCCCAGTGCTGTCAACATTGACCAACCATTTACAAGTAGATGATCCTACTTGTAGTATTGTAACCAATCTCAGTGTTGTAACCAGTGCATTGTTCAAGGCTGCTGAGTTTCCTGATTTTCCTGTGTATGAGCGTACAGGTAGTTACATGTTGACAAATACTAATCCAAAACAGCAGCAAGTGATAGACTCCTTAAGAGTATCAGCATCAGAAGCCAAAGAAATTGAAAAAATTCTCGCAGACAGGCTGAAAGTGAAACATGGTTCCGTGCACGTAAGTTTCGACTTACCTCCAGCAAATTCGGTTTGGTGGTGAAAAGGGTCACTCCTTGGAGTAAAAAGTTTCTTCAAACTTTGCAGATCGAAATTTGGATAGAAACCCAGCTGTAAAGTGGGGCAGGACGCATGAAGCAACTGCTGTTCGAATTTACAAAAAAAAACTATGCAAAAAAGAGGAAGGGACGTTGTGGTTATGGACTGTGGGATTGTGATACCAGCTGAGTACTGGCTTGCCACGTCTCCTGACAGACGTGTGTTTGACCCATGCGAAAGAGACCCACATGGCATTATTGAAGTCAAGTGCCCATATAGTCTTTGAGACAAAACTGAGGAACAGTTTTTAGCTGAATGCCCATACCTCACATGCTTGAGAAAAGACCACCACTATTATTATCAGATCCAAGGGCAACTTGGCATTACTGGAATGTCATGGTGTGGCTTTTTATTATGGACAAAAAATGTTATAATAATGTAAAGGATACCTTTTGATAATGTTTTTTGGGAAAATGAAGTCAAAACTCTGACTGATTTCTATTTCCAACATTATCTAGAATACTTGTCTGAGCTTCTGTAATTTGAGATCCTTTGATTAATGTGATAGACCTTTTCGACGTATCCAGAAACCAAAAAAGATGACCCTTCACAGGTACCAGTTACTGAACAAAATTTCTTTGCGAAAACGTTTCAGTTGAGTTTTACGACGCTGATTGGTTGACGCTCAAGCTTCAGTAGCAGTCCATGTTTCAGAATCAACACTTTAGACAAGTCGAAGTTATGTATTTTGATTTTTTTTGATTTTTGTGATTCAGAGTTCCTTTGATTTATATGATTATGAGTTCCTGCGAATATAAGCATTCTTTTTTTAACCTATATATAAATATATATATATATATATATATATATATATATATATATATATACATATATAAACCTAACTAAAATCTGTCTTTCATCAAAAATTCGGCCACTATTCAAATCCGTTTTCTTTAATTTGGCTGGGTACTTTATTTTCCATACAAATTGATAAATTATTCTTTTTATTTCCTTTAATGTTGTTTTATTTGGTAGAGAAACTGTTGCAGAATACCATATTATAGGGCATACAGAAATAATTACATACGGAGCCTTCTGGTGTAGAGTTAAGAGTTCAGTTGTTTACTTAAGAAATTGCCTTTTTTAAGATGATTCTAAGTTCATTCTTAGGTACTGTAAGCGTTTTCTTCTTTCTGTTGTTGAAACCTTTTCCAAGTGCGGTGATCTCTTTTTTTGTTTTTACAAAATGAACGACTTACCTATAATCAACTCTGAGAGTAGAACTCTCATACTTTGATTTATTTATTTACACCTTGAAAATTATTGATGAACACTTGTTTCCCTACAGAGGAGACCTACCACACTGTAAAGCGATGTTCATTCCTCGTGGCCGCAGGGAGACAGAAGTGATCGTTTTTTGTAGGCCACGCTCCAACTCAGAAAAGTGCACAAGTTCACCTCTTTCTACTGTATCTTCATGGGTAAAAGTGGGCCGGAAGTTTCAACCCTCCAACCACAACCCCCCTTTAACGTTGTTCGATTAGGCTGAAAGTAAGAAGTTAAGCTGTCCTAGGGCTCGGGAGCTTATTCTCGAAATTTCAGCTCAATCTAATCACTCCTTCCCTGTTTTCCAAAAAAAACAAATATAGCCACTTAAAGTTCATTTCTCTTTTTTTTATCAGCCACGCCTACAGGCCACAGTTGGCAACGGATCCGGGTGAATGAGGACTCATTCGAAGCGGAATTCGACCTGTTAGGGCCTTTTGATATTTTCAGACCGAAAGAATTTTCCCCTGAATTATATTTACAAAACACTTCAATGGACTATCCGAGCCCAGTTAACGATGTCCTACCACAACCCCCCTTGCACGGGTTCTAATTGTGTCGATATTCATAAATAAAGATGCGCTCTGTTTTTTCTAAGATTATCTTCTAATTTTCAGATTACTCCAATCCTCTTTTTTCTAAGGCTGAGAAAAGAACGATCAAGTGTTGTGGGTATTTGCTTGCGTCAAAAATAGATACGAGAGACTAAAACAATATAACTAGTGTCTCTGTGGTACAATGGTCGCTGTTCCTGACTGTCAGGCGGAAGATCTGGGTTCGATTCCATGTGAGAGAAAATTTTTTATATACTGAATTTAAAAAGAAACTCAGTTTCTTTTTTAAATCAAATCTATTAAATCCTTCGGCTCAACAGGCGTCTCCAGCAAAACATCACAGTCGGCCATCAGCTTACAGGTAAGTCTCCACTGCTTTGATAACATGCCGTATACCCACATGCTCAAAGAAAAGTTGAAAAAAGAAAATCTTACTGTGCATTTGATTTGAGTATTCAGGAATTAAAAGCCTCAACACAAGAATCTTCAAAAGCGGGAGGTTTGGGCGGGGGCAGCCCCCCAACATTAACACCAGAAAACATCAGCAAAAATCTATTAAATCACTAATAAGAAAAATACTGTACAAAAACGTGCAGAAAATATTTGAAAAAAACTACGTTTTCTGAAGAGTTAACGAGGCTGAGTCACAAGTTCGAACCTTAAAACGTGCAGGGATTAGGAGGTGCAGTTGGGGGGCTGCCACCCCCCAAACCCCCGCTTCCGTATATGAAAGGGGTTGTGCTCTCCGTAACGCCTCGCTCTTTACGCTAAAGTTTTTATTGTTTAAAAAAGAGTTGTGAGAAAGACAAACTTTAGCGTAAAGAGCGAGGCGTTGAGGAGAGCACAGCCCCTTTCATATACGGAAGCGGGGGTTTGGGGGGCGGGAGCCCCCCAACTTCACCACCGAATCCCAGTACGGTTTAAGGTTCGAACTTGTGACTCAGCCTCTTTAAATTTTTAGAAAACGTAGTCTTTTTTCAAATGATTTTACAATAAGATTTGGTTGTATTAGTTGCTTTTACAAAATCTTCTGTTTCTGTAAATACTGTTAGATAATAAAAAAAACTTTGAACTTTTATTTGTGTATCCTCTATTTCAATTCCTTATTTACCCTTCAATATACTTAATAATGGGATCGACATATGCTTCAAATAAAAGTAGACTCAAAGGAAAAAAATAATTATTCTTCACTTTGTATCTCTTATTCACCTGAAGAGCTGACCATGGGTTTCATAAAGACTGTCATTATGGCACAAACAGTCCACATCTGATTCAGAACTGGAACAAGGTTAACTGGGATTGTTTCTTTTAAGATCCCATAGCACTTATTTTGCATTATGAGTCTCTCAACATATATTGGGAGGCGGGCAATCTTCTGGGTTTCAATCACATCAGAAGCTGCAATTGCCCAGCATTCTGAAGAAACGGGGGACTATTTAGGCTTACGCAAGAAGGCAAGTCAGTCTGTATGCGGAAACCCTTATCATCCATTATACTATCACCATCATCATATGGCATCTTCAGGATTCCACATCTTTTGGCAAGTTCTACATCAGAGATGGACCCGTCATACAACTCAGATACAAACGTCACAATGCCGTTTGGGGCAATGCCAATGAGACCTTTTTTAGTCTGCCGACTTTTGTATGACGAATAAGACACAGTTTTATTTAGGAATGACGAAGGAACTTGACACTGAATTTCAGTTGCGTCGGATCACGACACGAGTTGTGGGATATTCAGCTTTAAAGTCATCTGGCATATTTCTGTCGACATATTGTCTTGACGGCCAGAGAACAAGTCTTCCCAACTGTATATATAAGAAATTGATCCAGCTCACAAGGATTTCGCTAATGGTCCTCTGACTAATAGAAAAACGGAGTGCCAGGTCTTGTTTGTATAATCCCACTTTTAGCTTGCAAAGGACAAGAAGCAACTGATCACATCCAGAGAGCTTTCTGTTGCGTCTCTTAGCTGAACCTTCGGGATCTCTCACATGAGCTTCAGCGTGTCTCACATTTTCACAATTTTCACCACAGTTGATGAATTCAAAAAAAGACTCAAAGTCAGATGAACAGGTGAACCCAGTATAAACCTGCAGGAGTTTGTTATCCTTTTTCACGTTAGCATAAGTAAATGTACCATCTTTCAAAGCTTGATAAGAGGCAACGAATTTGCTTTTTATGTCCATATTAATGTGCTGCAGTTTTTCCATCTCTTTCTATTTATTTTGCAGTTCAATTTGCCTGTACCTTGCCTTTGCGTCTAGTTCTCTCACTCTTGATAATAAACTGGCAGCCACATTATCGCTGGTACTGCTAACATTCCCTGAGCTAGTTATTTCACCAATTTTAAAAGGTTCCTCGCCTTTACCACTTCCAAAAAGTTACTCGCTTCTTATAGTTTGCAGTAGCCCACTGGCAGACACATCTTCAACTTGAGTAATCTCAGCACTGAGTTTTTTCCGGCCTTTGTGATGTTTCTCACTAACTTGTCTTTCTTTAGGAGCTTTTCGCCTGAACAATGATTCATTTGTCCAAGGAAAAATACTTGGGATAGATCCTGGTTTGAGTTCTCTTCTTCTGGATACAGAACCAGCATAGAAGTCCTCAGTGTTGAAATGTCTAGAACATAATCTAGTGTAGGCATCTGAGATTCGGAACAAGGGACCTTCATCTCTTTATATCTTCACAAGCCACTCCTTTCTCAGATCCTTATCACTAGGAAGCTTGTGAAAGGAAACATGAAATATAATTCCACTATTAGAATGATATTTGTAGCAAGGGCTGATGAGCGGTCAGATTTTCCACAATCCTCAGGGCTTATCACTTCCCAAAATCTCTCAAGTAGCCTTTGTATCCCAAATCAGTTAATTAAAAATAGAACTGCAAGCTTGAATCCTCTCCAGGGGGAGGAAAACTAATTTTTGACCTGGAACACATTCCGCATTGAAGGGTAGGAAGTGATAGCCCCTAAGGATTGTGAAAACTCTGACTGGATCATTGACTCTTGATTGTAGTAGTGTTCTTGCTCTGCTCACCGACCATGCAAGTCCAGTGACAACCAAAAGGATGAAGGGTAAAAAGTATGGATACCTCTGGGATTTTCAGAAATATAATTTTTTTCATTCCGTTGAAAGGGGATTTTGATGACAGAGATTTGAAGGGGACTGTCTGGTGAGTCTACAAGGGTCAAATTTGTAGGGATTTCAAACTACCGTAAATAGGTGAATGCAGTGGCGTAACTAGGGGGGCAAGAAGGGGCAAATGCCCCCCTAAGGAATTTCGTCGGCACATTGCTCCTGAGGATTTTTTTTGTTTTTTGTAGTAAAGAGACTTTTAGGCTTTGTGGCACTGACAGGACAATTCATTAGCAATCTTCGCCATCCAGTGGTCGTCAAAATAGTATGATTGATACCAAAGAATATAATTTCAATAAAGCACAGGAGGTTGTGTGGGTAGATGAGAAAGGCTTCATAAAATTAGAAAATTACAGCACAGCCAATTCAAGAAAATTTGGGAGGGGGACAAAAACTTCCCTTCGGTTTTCTATTTTGATTTAGATACTAAAAACGTAGTTTTTTAAAACCAATTCACATGTTTGCTCAAAATATTCAAAGAACTTGAAAGAACATTTTTAGAAAAAATGAATCAATTTTTAGAGTAAGTCACAGATCAAGATTGATATTACTTTTCTCGTTAGTTCAAATTTATATAACTTATTTAATGAATAAAAATATACTTTAAATGTCTCGTCTTATTAGTTAAAAACAACGTCTCAGGACAATGGTAACAAACATTTATCAGAACACCTCATGATTCACTTAGATGTATGATTTAATCAAACATTAACTTGTGTTACTCTTTGACTTTACAATGTCAACTGGTTAATTTAGAATAACCTGTAACTCCCTCACCTTACTCAAAGCATCCCCTTCTCACTACACATCCAACAGAGGGTACAAGCACCAAACATGTTAAATAAGGCCGCAACTGGCACTATTCCTTTTTAAAATGAACAACGGTGGATTTAAATGCTTAACCTCAATGCTTTTCAATTCTATTTCATAGAGAACAAATTTAATTACTATGAAAGGAAGGTAGATTTCAAATATATCTAGCTAAGATACACAGTTGTTTAGTAGAAGAGCATGCATTGAAACACCAGTAAATTGCACAGAGTGAAATGATAAAAAGGATAAAGCTTCAAAGTGAAGTTACTATCAAAGTTAAATAGAGATGTGAAGCAAAACCAGTACCTCTGAAACATTCCATTCTGAAAATCAAAACCTAACTTCATAATCAGGGGTGTGGTTTGGGGGGGACCCAGTCACCCCCCAATAATGTTAGGAAACAAATGTTATATATACCATGCCCCTTTAAAATCTTGATATAGATCCCTCTTGTCCCCCCTCCCCAACAAAAATACTGGAGTTCAAAATTGCTGTGAAAAGTAAACATTAATTGCTTTATAATACACGACATGAAATTTGTATTAGAATTGTTAATACTTGGCATTATAGGGAGGAGGCTAATCTACCATTGTTCCTTAAGGCTAAAGCTTCCATTCATTTTCAGGAACATTCAAGGGGAGAATTTATCTTTCAGTTTTCTTAAGATGTTTTACACTGCTAACTGACAGAAATGTAAGTAAACCGTTGACACTTTTTTGATATCTTTAAAAGGTGTTATTTTATGAAAATGAAACTTTCAGTTATGAATCCAGGTACAAAACCACGCTTTGGGAAGGTACTACCAAGCTTCCATATTAAGCATCTCATGATCTCTAAGTCTTAGAAATTTGCCTGCTTGACAGGTCTATGCCATTTGAAATTTCAACAAAACAACATTTTACCTCAGGGACAGGTAGACTAAAGTATGTCATAGGAAGGTATTTTGAAGTACCTGCCTCCACTCCTTCCCCCTCTAGAGAGCAGTGACCTTTGATGACCTTTCAAAATCTTTGTGCTCTGACAATGAAACCTTACAAAACAGATCTTCTGCTTTAATTAAGTACATGAAAACTATTTTCACCTTCACAACTTTACTCAATCCAAATTCATGAGGTTTCAAAGATCTGCAAATATATTTCCTAAATTTAGAAAAAAACGCATTGATATGGCTTAAAATTCTACTCAAATAATAAGAATTCCATTTTAATAATTAAAACTACATAACAAGAAACTGATGACTGAAAATTAGGTTACTATTGTGCTTTGTCAAAATTTCAATAGGTATAAACTGCCCAGTAGGCAAATTTCTAAGACTTTGAAATCAGATGAGTGTTAACATGGAAGCTTAGTAATACATTCTTAGATTGAGTTGTTGGTCCTGGATTCATTACTGAAGGTTTCATTTACCTAACCCCTTTCCAAGACAGCAACAAGCAGTTAAACTAGAATTTTACTATTAATTTTTCTTTCGGATAAAAACTAGTGGATGTTGATTGAGGATGGCAGGGGGAAAAAGAAAACACTAAGACCATAACATCCTTTCTTTATAAAGTACAATACACTTTAATGATTAGCCTATATTACCATAGTTTTTTCCAATAAATTGGATAAAATATACTATAGCCCATGAATCTGGCCTTTTTGCCCCCCCCCCCAATAAATTGCTGGAATAAAATTCTACTTTAGCTACTTTTGGCTATCTTGGAAAGGAGTTAGGTTCGGAAAAATGAAATTTTGAAGGATGGATCTACAGGCTGAAGTAAGGCCCATGATGGTATTTTGGAGTACCTACCTTTACTCCTTCTCTCTCTAGAGGGTCATGAGATTGGCCTACATGACAGGTCTATGCTTATTGAACTTTAGACAAGTCAACATTTTACCTTAATTTTTAGTTATCAGTTTCTTTTTATCTGGATTTAGTTCTTAAAATGAAATTTTTTTTATTTGATTCTAATTTTAAGCCATGGTTTTTTTTTCAAAATTTAGTAAATTTATTTGCATAACTTTAACACATTATAACATTGGATTGAGCAAAGTTGTGAACCTAAAAAAATCTTTGTTGTAATTCATTTAGGCAGAAGATCTATTTTGCAAGATTTCACTTTTATAACACACAGATTTTTAAAGGTCATCAACGATCAGGGCTCTCTGGAGGTAGGAGTGGTGGTAGGTACTTAATAATACCATCCCAGGACACATTTAAGCCTGTAGACCCATCCCGGAAACTTTCTTTTTCCTAACCAAACCCCTAACCAAGAGAGCCAAAAGTAGCTCAAGTAGAATTTTACCAAAAAGATAGATGGATCTACTGGCTATGGTATGTCCTGGGTTGTTATTTTTAATTATCCACCTCCACTCCTTCTCCTACTAAAGGGTCCTGAAATTTGCCTACATAACAGGTAGAACCTATTGAAATTTGACAAAACAAGTCTTTACCTTAATTTTCAGTTATTGGTTTCTTTTTCTCTGGCTTTAGTCCTGAAAATACAATTCCTGTTATTTGAGTAGAATTTTAAGCCATATCAGTGTTTTTTTTAAATATAGGAAATGTATTTGTGTATCTTTAAAACCTTAATACTTGGGATTGAGCAAAGTTGTGAAGCTGAAAATTTTGTTGTAATTCATTTAAGCAGAAGATCTATTTTGCAAGGTTTCACTCAAAATCAAAGGTCAGGGCCCTCTAGAGGGAGGAGTGGAGGTAGGAACTTCAGAACACCTTCCCAGGACATACTTTAGCCTGTCCCCTTTCCAAGATAGCCAAAAGTAGCTTAAGTAGAATTTTATCAAATGCTGGAGCTATGCCCCTGATGGGAACAAGGTTAAAAAAAGAAATTTATCAATTATTCCCCCTTTGTTACTGTTTCTAAATGTAAGAAAAAGTGCTATTACAACTAAATCCTGAAACATGTCAATACAACTGGAACTTTTAAATTCCTGAAGTTATACTTTCTCAGCATGATAGTTGTCACCCTGACAATACCCCTCAAATTCTGATTGTGTAAATTTTTGACAGTACATATAATTGACTTACATATAAAGTAAACATACTACATGATGCCTTTTTTATGCTCTTTCCAAATATAACAATAATTTTTTTCAGAAATGAATTTTACCCCCACCTTTATATTTACTAATTCAGGGTGTATCTTTGCACAGTAGCGCAGTAGGGGTCCTTTTTATTTCTTATAAACCTGGGAGGTCATTGTAAAATGTACCCCCCCCCCTTCCTCTAATGTGCAAATATATACCCTGAATTGGAATATATAGCCGAGGGATGGGGGTAATATTCATTTAGACAAAAATGATCATTATATTTGTTAAGAGCATAAAAAGTGCATCAAGTAGTATTTTGATTTTATTTGTAAGTCCATAATATTACCTGCTGTAAATGTACCTCTGATTGTCCTTCAGATTTATTGTATAATGTGTATGCCTACAAAAAGAAAAAAATAAGACCATACCAGTCTTCCTTCATAAAGTGTAATAAACTTTATTAATTACATTACCATAGTTTTCTTCATATTTATCTACGCCTTAAATAATATTTATTCAACAATTCCTTTGAAGTTCCTATATAGTCCAGGACCATATTTGGAACCACTAGGAGAGGGTGCATTGCCTGCACAGCATAGGCCTAAACAATTTTATCAGGCAATACCACAAAGATAGCCCTTTTAACAACTAGTATTACCAGCCCAAGGTTAAACACATTTAAAAAAATACCTATTCAATAGCTTGTTTGAAATCCCTAACAGCCTACAGTGATTTTTATGGGTACCGCAAACCTGTCTTTGCAAAGGGACAATAAAAAATTGCCTATATAGTTCAGGACCAAATCTGAACCATTAGGAGGGAGGTACATTGTCTGCATAGCATAGGCCTAAACAAACTTATCAGGCAATACCATGTAGATAGCCCTTTTAACCACTCGTATTACCAACCCGAGGTAAAATTACAGTATAGGCTACTTTTTATAGGTCATTTGACTTATTTACAAGTCAATCACGCTTTTTATAAACTATAACTCACCAAATACTTCACCAGGCTTTGGAGCTGAAAATGCTATGTTAGGGCTAAAGGCTAAAAGAAGCTGTTTTACTCACTCTGTCAGGTAGTTTTAGGTCTCGGGATTTTTTTCAAGATTCTTTGCACAAGGGAACACAACAGCATGGTCCTCCCATTGATGAGACTGAAAAAAGACCACAAAAAGTAGACATTAGTTGTTATTTTCTTATTTAGTCCTATTAGAGATGAGCGATTTTTACCAACAACATGGCTGCCACGAGTAGTTCTTTTTCTCTCCGAGGGTGGCGCTTCAAAAACGAATAAGGTCTATTACGTTGTGCCTTATCAACAAAAAACTAAAATCCTGCGTTTATTTTTGTGATTTAAAGTTTAAAATTTGTACATTAACGAGTCGAATAAAATATACTTATTTTACTTATTTAAATTGTATTTATAAAATGTAAATTAAAAAAAAAGAAGAAAAAAATAACCAGGTTAAATTCTTTGAAAGTAATTGTTTTTCATAATATTTTATTTCGCTGACAGATATGAAGTCTAATTTGAGAGGTGTCAGAAACATCATTTAAAAACTATCACTTTAATAGCCTCTAAATGAAGCATATGCTAATTTGCAGCTCTCTCAACAAGTTTATAAGTCTCTCTAATAACATATTCTAAACACAATTAAACTTAAAATCACGCGTTGATTGTGTATGTAGAAAAGAAGAAAAAATAATATACTTGGAAAAACCTGCTTGAAATACATACATAAGAAGTACCTTTTATTTAAACTAAATTGATGCAGTGTCTAAAACAGAAAATCTATGACTGGATTAAAACTGTCATAATTTTATGATAGATAAAATTTTTCTAAAAATAAACGGGAAAACATCTTATGGTAGAGGTTTAATAGACAAATAAAATTTATCCATAATAATTAGAATTTTATCGATTTTACTTTATTAATTAAAAAAAAACTTTTTTTTAAATTATAATTAATTTAATTAAAAAATTTGCTTTTTAAGTTTAATATACATATGATGATATTTATTCCTTAAAATCTTAATTAATTTTTGATTTCTTAAAGTTATAAAAATGAAACATTTAAAAGAATTTTTTTGAGAAAAGTACAAATTGTATTATTGCTTTTAGAAAGCATAGGGGTTTAGAGCCCTACTCATATTAATTTCTACTCTTTTTGAGTCTGACTGTGATTTATTTTAATTTCTGTTTGTTGTGGGTTTCATTTATTTATTGATACTGATTTGTAGTAGTTTTAAGCTTGGTAGATTATTTGATTCTATTTTTGTTCAATTTTGGTTTAATGGAGTTTTTTACTTTTTTTTGAAATACTCATTCTGTGGAAAGTTTTTTTTAACTAATTTATGTTAGTTTTATATTGACATAGTTTTTTTCAGGGAAAAAGACTGAGCCTCTTCTAAAGTTAAACAACCTCCCTTCGATAAAACTCTTAAATACCCCCTGGGCATAACTTAAAAACCTTGCCCCTAATCTCTGGGGTTTGTTTCAACCCCTAAAGCCTTGTTATACGATATTTAGACTATTTTGAATAGAATGGCTAACTCAAAATTTCTATTAGATACATTTCGAGACAATACGACGTGTGTGTGGAGGGGGTATAGCTGCTCTCCGGTCACTTTTACTCTTAAAAAGAGCACTACAGCGTCTAATTACCAATCCAATGAGCTCCCTCCGAAGTTTATATTACCATGGGTACTGTAAAAACTTTATATGCCCCCAGGGCATAATTTACAACCCTTGCCCTGAGGGCTGGGGGATTTGTTATCCTCAGACATATTGTCCAAAACTTTCTAATACGTTGAACAAAATGGCTATTTCAAATTTTGATTGGATGTGTTTGGGGACTTGTTGGGCGGGGGGTGAGGGGGGCATTTGCCCTCTGATGACTTTCGACCTAATAAAAAGGCACTAGTCCTCTCAATTTCCAATCGAATGAGCCCGTTTTTTAGCTTCTACGACAAAACTTTGTATAAGAACCTTATATGCTCCAAGTGCATAACTTATGACCCTTGTCCTGAGGGACATGGGGGGAGGGTTGTCATCCTCAAAGACATAATTTCCAGACCCTTCAACTACGTTCAAGAAAATGGTTATATTAAGATGTTGATCACAAGAGTTTGAGGAAATGATGGGCGTGGAAGGGGGGAAGGGCATTCGCCCTCCGATTGCTTTTGACAAATTTTAAAACTTTGATTGAATGTGTTGGGTGAAATGGTGGGCGTGAGAGGGGAGATAGTTGTTCGCCAATCAGTTTCGACTATTAAAAAGGGCACTAGCCCTTTCAATTTCCAATCGAATGAGCCCTTTTTGAAGTTTCCACGACAACACTTTCTATAAAAACCTTATAGATCCCCCCGGCCGAACCGAACACCCTCGCCATGAGGGTTGTTGCGGGATGTTCATCCTCACAGACCTAAGGTTCAGAACTTTCACCGACTGTGAAAAATAGCTCTTTCTAAAGTTTGGAGTAGAGGTGTTTGTGGAAATGGTGAGTATGAGAGGGGAGGTAGATTCCCTCCAAGTATTTTCTCCTCTTAAAATGTAAATACCCCCAGGGAATAACTTACAACCCTTACCCTGAGGAATATGAGGGGGTTCTCATCATCTAATACCCAATTTCCAGACCTTACAACGCCTGTTAAAAACCTTTCTATCTCGAAATGCTGCTGGGATGTTTTGGTGAACTGGTGGGTGTGAGAGGGGGGTTAAGTGCCCTCAACTTACTGTCGACTATAAACAAGTTCAAGCGCCCATACAATGTCCCATCGGAGTATACTTGGTTGTCGTGTCTATGACAACAGTATCTATAAAGACATTTTATACCCCCAGGGCATAACTTACACCCCTTGCCCTAAGGGCGGTGGGGGGAGTGTAGTCCTCAGTTACCTAATTTCCATAACTTTTGACTACGTTGAACAAAACTGCTATCTCAAAATTTTGATTGGAGGTGTTTGGGGAAATGGTGGACGTGAGAGGGGGGTTAGTTGCCCTCCAATCACTTTCGACTATTAAAAAGGGCACTACCCGTTGAATTTCCAATCAAATTAGCCACTTTCAAAGTTTCTACGACAATGCTTTCTATATAAACCTTATATGCCCCCAGGGCATAACTTACAGCGCTTGCCTTAAGGACTGTGTCCTCCTCAGAGACATATTTTCCAGATCTTTCAACTAAGTTGAACAAAATGGCTCTCAAAATTTTGATTGGATGTGTTTGAGGAAAGGGTGGTACATGCCTTCCATTCACTTTCGGATTTAAAAAAGAGCACAGGCCCTTCCAATGTCCAATCGACTGGTCCATGTCCAAACTTAAGATTTTGTTTTTTATGGGGGGAGGGGGGGATGGGACTAGTCATTTTTCTTGAGTTTTTTCTTAATGATATTGGCGAAATTTAGGAGTCAGGGGAGACGGATGAACCTCGCTGTCTTCCTCCGTATTCCCTGGCCTGAGGCCCCCCTCTCCTATAGAAACGTAATAAGATATATTTATCTTCTTAAATAAGGCACTACACTAGAAAGTTCCATTAATGTTTGTTTTAGAAACTTGTATGGTTTTACAAAAATAATAAGTATTTTGTAAAATCTATGTGACTAGATTCCAGTCTTTTTCTTCTTTTCAATATCAATATGGCATTGAAAGTAAATGACACATTATACCGTGTTCAAATTCACGAGGGGCAGGGAAAGGATAGCCTTTTCTGTTCAACATCTTCTAACTTTTGCTCATTCTCAGTTTTATCACTCTTAGGTGTACATAAAAACTTAACCTTTGAAGATAATTTTAAAACAGATAGTTTTAGAGTTTAATCATGGATAGATAGTCTCTTGAGGTTGGGATCAAATGGTAAATCCCTCAGAAACTAACATACTGATTATACCAGATGTCAAAGGTCAATGAATTATGAGATTTTCAGAGCAATTTTCAAAGAATCTTCCAGGTCTTAGAAGTAAGGAAGGGGCTGGAATTGGGCTATTGAAAACACCTCACCGGGTCCTAATTAGGGTTACAGACCTATTCTTGTAAGTTACGTGACTTTTCCACAACTTGGAAGCTATTGAGCATCCCAAGCCGCTGCTTTTCTTCGTCCCCCAGTTCTTCCACGGGCTAGCGTCATAGTATTTCTACGAGACTGTAATGGGACTGCTACTATTGGTAGGGGGGAGGCCGGGGCGGATCCAGGAGGCACCCCCCTAGAGTAGTCTGAAGAAGTGTAATTTACTTAATTATCTCAATTTCGCGTTAATTAAATTAGCTCCTAACGCAAATTTATCGGATCAACCTATTTCCCCCCCCCCCAAATTTTTTTTTAGCGGAAAACCCTATTTTGCGCCCCCCTAAAAAAATCCTGGATCCCCCCCTGAGGGGGGGGGGGGTATGACCAAAAACTTAAGGTTGTATCTTACAGTTTTTACTAAGGGAGTTAGAAATTTGGGAAAATATTCCTATGTGAATCTGTGTGAACTGATTTCCATTTTCAAAATATTTATCTTTATAGACTAGGAAAAAATAATTTAGTTCCTCTCACCTACTACACAGTATACACAAAATTGAAATACAGAACAAAAAAAAGCTTACAATCCGGTTTGGTATATATAAATTTGAGAAGGTTAATGCTTAAAAGAATTACTAGTCTGTGATCCTCCCAATGCCCAGGTAGCTCAGCAGCTAGTGGGTATTTGCAGCAGCTCATTTCTATCGTGATTTCCAGACAGCCTCCCCATATGTAATTGTAGTCTTGAGCACCACCTGTCATAAAAATGTAGTTATCATTTATATATACAAAGCCACTTTCTCTACGCCAGAGACGGTTTTATTGGGGGACAGTGTAATAATTTATTATAATGGGTTTGCAATAATTGACTGGTTCAAATAAAACTTAAACAATTTACTACAGAAAAAACTTTATAAATTTGTATTGAAAGAACAAAAAAAAAAAAAAAAAACGTAAACGGGCTATTTTAACCACCCAAATATCTTTCATTTTATTGCTTACATGTGTAATACTTATAAATCTAGTGGGAGCTAATGCCGTGTATTTACTTTGTATTATAGGTCGGCACCAGAGTTAAGTTCAATAGGACCAATTGAAAATCGGAACAAAAAAAATTCGAGAAAAACTTTGTATTGGGGTGCTAATAAATAAGATTATGGGGCCAACAATGGCGCTCACGTCATTAGTCGCGGTAATTATCGTTAAATATAGACAGTTACCTGCGTGGGTAGTTATAATTAGCTAGATAAAATACCTGTTTAGTGGTAGTTGGCGCATAATTTAAAATCTAAAATTTATTTTCTTGTTAACATGAATGGTTTAGGGGGAATAGCTAGAAGATTATTGAATAATCGTACGCATACTTGAGGTTGTATTACTCTCGAGTGAAGGCAGAAATTACTTAAAATACACTTGGTGTGTATACGAATAGCAAAAAAGAATATAAAATAATTTTTAAATATTAAAAAAATAAAAAAATAATACTGTAAAAAAACGACAAGTAAATAAGATAAGTGATGGAGCATATTAAAATTTTTAACGAGGAATTAGTTTAAACATAGAATACCTAATGAACAAAATCGTAACACTTTCTTCTGAGATAGGTTTCCTTAAGGAAACTGATATTCCATCGGCCTGGTATACATTATCCCACTAATTCTCCCTTTGAGAATAGCTTAACAAACCATTTCTCCAATTACCTCAGAGATAGATATCCCATTTGAACTGTAGGTGTAACTGCAACGATATGTCAATTACTGGGATTCGAAGTAACAGCTTTACTTAACGAGTAGGAAGGATTTCAGACCATAAGATACAACTTGCTTTCTAGCAGCGGTGTAGCCAGAATCCCAATCCGGGAAGAGACCAACTCATTTTAAGGGGTTGTGGGTTTAACTATGGAAAATGTCTTACTAATATTATTATATTATCCAGCAGTGTACTTTTAAATACTTTCTCAGGTTTTCGTGATGAAGGCTCTAGAACTCTCAAATGCCCCCGGGTAAGTTCCCACCTCCCATCCCATGCTTTCATGAAACGGTGCTCCTGAAGAATGAAAAAAAGTTTCAGGGGTAACCAAGAATCATCAGTACTTCATTTTATATTAAAATGATCCTACTTGATGATGTTGCTGGTTTAATAAAATGATTAGGGCCACATTTATATTGCTAAAGACCCAACTAGTTTTTCACTTGGAAAATTTTATTAAATACGTAATTTATCTGGGCTTATTGAATTGAACTTATCAAGTATTTTGAAGTAGGTTGCATCAAGACATGGCTAATTGTAGATAGAGAAAAGCCAAAACAGATAGTCCAAGTAATTGAGAGGCAAATGTTTAAAGGGCTGCGGCACTGGTAAATGGCGGGAGTAAGCACGAGTCTCATATTGGACACATACTTGTTTGTTAGCATTTTGAAAGGCACCTTGCTGTTGCTGTGGTAAAAATTAGGTAAATGTGGTAGGAAAAGCATAGTCTCTATTTGCATAGAGTTGCAGCAACAATTGGTGTTGCTGTGGTAAAAAGTGGTAAGTGGTAGCAAAACTATAGTTTCTATTTGCTCAGAGTTACAGCAAAAATTTGCTGTTGCTGTGGTAAAATGTGGTAAATGTGGTAGCAAAAGTGCATTTTCTATTTGCATAGAGTTACAGCAACAATTGGTGTGGCTGTGGTAAAAAGTGGTAACAAAAGGATAATTTCTATTTGCACAGAGTAGCAGCAAGTATTTGGTGTGCAAATCTCTAGGTTTGTAAAATTTCCTCCGTAGTTTCCTATATCTTATATAGTTTTTGTATTTATTTTTAATTTTATTAAAAATTTTCAAAAAAATAATAAAAATTAAAATAAATAATTATTAAATAATAAAAAAGACACAATTAAAAAAAAAAATTTTAAAAGTTTAATAAAATACTAATAATACAAAAAATACATAATCGAAATTTACCAACGAAAGGATACCAATCAGCTCCATTAACAGTTCCATTTGGGAATGCAGCTGCTCCAGGC
>NC_142807.1:41438327-41490626 GCF_049724085.1 Artemia sp. Qi Xiang Cuo | reverse complement strand
ATATCAGTTTCCTTAAAGAAACCTATCTCAGAAGAAAGTGTTACGATTTTGTTCATTAGGTATTCTATGTTTAAACTAATTCCTCGTTAAAAATTTTAATATGCTCCATCACTTATCTTATTTACTTGTCGTGTTTTTTCCAGTATTATTTTGTTAGTTGTGTAATATTTAAAAATTAGTTTATAGTATTTTTGGCTATGCGTATCCACACAATGTGTATTTGAATTAAAGTCTGCCTTCACTCGAGAGTAATAAAACCTCAAGTATGCGTACGATTATTCAATAATCTTCTAGCTATTCCCCATAAACCATTCATGTTAACAAGAAAATAAATTTTAGATTTTAAATTTTTAAATTATGCGCCAACTACCACGAAACAGGTATTTTATCTAGCTAATTATAACTACCCACGCAGGTAACTGTCTATATTTAACGATAATTACCGCGACTAATGACGTTAGCGCCATTGTTGGCCCCATAATCTTATAATTAGCACCCCATTACAAAGTTTTTCTCGAATTTTTTTTGTTCCGATTTTCATTTGGTCCTATTGAACTTAACTATGGTGCTGACCTATAATACAAATTAAATACCCGGCATTAGCTCTCAATATATTTATAATTATTACAAATTTAAGAAATAAAATTAAATATTTTTGGGTTTTTAAAATAGCCTGTGTACGTTTTTTTTTTTTTTTTTTTTTTTTTTTTTTTTTTTTTTTTCAATAAAAATTTATATAGTTTTTTCTGTAGGAAATTGTTTAAGTTTTTTTTGTACCAGTTAATGATTGCAAACCGATTATAATTAATTATTTTTTGTTTTGTATCTGTGAGGAAGTTCGAAAATAATGTAATCATGGAGTGAATGGGGAGGTTGAGTACATGTAGCCTTATTAGCCTTACTTGGTTTATTGATGCAATGAGTCTTCATTGGTAGTAGCCATATTAAAAACAACGACACCAGTGGCCCTTATTGTTTTGAGCAGTGGTAGTTCTGGCCTCTCTTGCACCCGGGATAAAATCTTGATTAGTTCTTCTCTTGTCTTCCAAGAAGTTTTAAGGTCAAATTTTAGCGAAGTTTTATTTATTAATAAAATTGTTTTCAGTTTATCATTTATTTTTTTGAGTATTTTTAATTTATTATTTAAAATATTGAATCATTATCAATTATTTTAATTTAATCATTTCAATTATTATTATTTAATTAGTAGTTATTCAACCTTTTTTTAAATTTATTTTTATTTTATTAATTATTTTCATTCATTTACTGTGCCTTCTACTTTATTCAAAAAATTAAATTTCAAAAATTGTAAAATGATTATAACCGCTAGATTATTTATTTGAAATTTTGCGCCCCTGAAATTTTTACACCCGGGGCAAGTGCCCCCTCTGTCCCCCTCTAAAACCGTCTCTGGCTTAGAGAAAGTGGCTTTGTATATATAAATTCTAACTACATTTTTATGACAGGTGGTGCTCAAGACAACAATGACATATGGGGAGGCTGTCTGGAAATCACAATAGAAATGAGCTGCTGCAAATACCCACTAGCTGCTGAGCTACCTGGGCATTGGGAGGATCACAGACTAGTAATTCTTTTAAGCATTAACCTTCTCAAATTTATATGTACCAAACCGGATTATAAGCTTTTTTTTTGTTCTGTATTTCAATTTTGTGTATACTGTGTAGTAGGTCAGAGGAACTAAATTATTTTTTCCCATTATCTACATATAAAAATTTTGAAAACGGAAATCAGTTAATACATATTAACATAGTACTATTTTCCTCAATTTATAACTCCCTCTGTAAAAACTTGAAGATAAATAATTAAGTTTTTGGGCATACCCCCCCCCCCCTCCCGGGGTGATCCCGGATTTTTTTAGGGGGGCGACCAAAAGGGTGTTCCTAAAATAAAAAATTTGGGGGGGGGAAATGGGTTTTGCCGTAATATGTTCGTTTGATGCTAGTTTAAGTGAAGCAAAATCTAGATAATTAACTAAGTTAGCCTGCTTCATACGCCACTAGGGGGGTGCCCCCTGGATCCGCCACTGCCTCCCCCCCCCCTACAAATAGTACAGTAGAATTATTGTCAAAATTTATGTTCTTTAAAAAGTAATGTGGGAAACTAATCGGAATCCAGGGAAAATTAAAACACATACCCTTGGGTGGCTGAACAGATGAATTTAACCGTTGCCACCTGTCAGACCAAAGATTTAAGCAATCACATTAGTCTCTTGGTAAGAATATGACTATAGCCCGCAGACGAACTGGGGGGAAGCAGAAAAGCAGCGGCTCGGTCTGCTGCATAGCTTCCAAGTTGTGGAAAAGTCACGTAACTTACAAGAATAGGTCTATAGCCCTAATTAGGGCCCGATGAGGTGTTTTCAATAGCCCATTCCAGCCCCTTCCTTACTTCTAAGACCTGGAAGATTCTTTGAAAATTGCTCTGAAAATCTCATAATTCATTGACCTTTGACATCTGGTATAATCAGTATGTTATTTTCTGAGGGATTTACCATTTGATCCCAACCTCACGAAACTATCTATCCATGATTAAACTCTAAAACTATCTGTTTTAAAATTATCTTCATAGTTTAAGTTTTTATATACACCTAAGAGTGATGAAACTGAGAGTGAGCAAAAGTTCGAAGCTATTGAACAGAACAGTCTATCCTGTCCCTGCCCCTCGGGACTTTGAACATGTTATAATTTTTCATTTACTTTCAATGCCATAGTGATATTTAAAAGAAGAAAAAGGCTGGAATCTAGTCACATAGATTTTAAACAATAATTAATTTTTTTGTAAAACGATACAAGTTTCTAAAACAAACAATAATGGAACTTTATAGTGTAGTGACTTATTTAAGAAGATTAATATATATTATTAAGTGTTTGTAGGAGAGGGGGGCCTCAGGCCATGGTCTACGGAGGAATACAGCGAGGTTCATCCGTCTCCAATGACTCCTAAATTTCGCACATACCAGGGTGCTTACCATTAAGAAAACACTTAACACACATGACTATTCCCCCCCCCCCCATAAAATACAAAATTTTACGTTCGAAAAGGGACCATTCGATTGGAAATTGGAAGGGCTTGTGCTCTTTTTTACATCTGAAAGTGAATGGAAGGCATCTAACACCCCGTCCACGCCCACCCTTTCCTCACACACATCCAATTAAAATTTTGAGAGAGCTATTTTGTTCAACATAGTCGCCAGATCTGGAAAATATGTCTCTGAGGAGGACACAGCCCTTAAGGCAAGCATTGTAAGTTATGCCCTGGGGGCATATAAGGTTTTTATAGAAAGTATTGTCGTAGAAACTTTGAAAGCGGCTAATTCGATTGGAAATTCAACGGGATAGTGCCCTTTTTAATAGTCGAAAGTGATTGGAGTGCAACTAACCCCCCTCTCACGTCCACCATTTCCCCACACACCTTCAGTAAAAATTTTGAGACAGATTTGTTTTTAAGCGTAGTCCATAGCTATGGAACTTCGGTAACGGAAGTCTACTCACACGCCACCGCACTTAGGGCACGGGGTGTAAGTTATGCCCTGGGGGTATCAAAGCTCTTTATAGATACTGTTGTCATAGACAAGACAACAAGTTATACTATTATGGGACATTTACATGGCGCTTGAACTTGGTTCTAGGCGACAGTGAGTTGAGGGCAACTAAACCCCCTCGCACCCCCTTCTGGCCACCCAAACAACCCCTCCGCATTTCGAGAGAGACATTTTTTTAACAGGCGTTGTCAGGTATTTACATTGGGTCTTAGATGATGAGACCCCCCACAGAGTCCACAGGTTAGGTGGGGTAAGTTCTGCCCTGGGGGGCTATAAAGTTTTTATAGAAAGCGTCGTCGTAGAAACTTCAAAAAGGGCTCATTTGATTGGAAATTCAAAGGCCTAGTGTTTTTTTTAATATTCGAAAGTGATTGGAGGGCAAATAACCCCCTGTTACGCCCAACATTTCCCCACATACACCTAATCAAAATTTTGAGATGGCCGTTTTGTTCAACGTAGTTAAAAGTTCTGGAAATTAAGTCTGAGAGGATGACAAACCCCCCACACCTCTCAGGGCAAGGGTCGTAACTTGTGCCCTGGGGGCATTTAAGGTTTTTATAGATAATATTATCGTAGAAACATCAAAAAGGGCTCATTCGATTGGAAATTGAAAGGGCTATTGCCCTTTTTAAGAGTAGAAATTAATTGGAGGGCAACTAACCCCCTCTCACACCCACCATTTCTCCAAACACATAGAATCCAAAATTTTGAGATAGTTATTTTTTCAACGTCGATGAAATTTCTGGAAAATGAGGTCTTTTGTGGAGGACAACCCCGCCACACCACTCATGGTGAGGGTGGTCTGTTAGGCCTTGGGTAGCTCTAAGGTTTTTATAGAAATTTGTGTCGTGGAAACTTCAAAAAGGGCTCATTCGATTGGAAATTGAAAGGGCTAGTGCCCTTTTTAATAGTCGAAAGTGATGGGCGGACAACTATCTCCCCTCTCACGCCCACCATTTCACCCAACACATTCAATCAAAGTTTTGAAAGTTTGCCAAAAATAATCAGAGGGCGAATGCCCTTCCCCCTTCCACGCCCATCATTTCCTCAAACTCCAAAACAAACAGAAATTAAAAGAAATAACAGTCAGACTCAAAAAGAGTAGAAATTAATATGAGTAGGGTTCTAAACCCCTATGCTTTCTAAAAGAAAGAATATAATTTGTACTTTTCTGAAAAAAATTCTTTTAAATGTTTTCAGTTTTACAACTTTAGTAAATAAAAAATTGATTAATTTTTCAAGAAATAAATATCATAATATATATATTAAACTTAAAAAGAGAATTTTTTAATCAAATTACTTATAATTTAGAAAAAGTTTTTTTTTTTAATAAATAAATTACCATCGATAAAATTCTAATTATTTTGTATGAATTTTATTTTTATATTAAAACTATACAATAAGATGTTTTCACGTCTAGTTTTTAAAAAATTTTATATCTCATAAAATTATGACAGTGTTAATCCAGTCATAGATTTTATGTTTTAGACACTGAACCAACTTACTTTAAATAAAAGGTACTTCTAATGCATGTATTTCAAGCAGGTTTTTCCAAGTATATCCTTTTTTCTTCTTTTCTATATACCCAATCAATGCGTTATTTTAAGTTTAATTGTGTTTAGAATATGTTATTAGAGAGACTTATAAACTTGTTGAGAGAGCTGCAAATTAGCATATGCTTCATTTAGAGGCTATTAAAGTGATAGTTTTGAAATGATGTTTCTGAAACCTCTCAAATTATAATTCATATCTGTCAGAGAAATAAAATATTATGAAAAAAAATAACTTTCAAAGACTTTAAACTGGGTATTTTTTTCTTCTTTTTTTTTAATTTAAATTTTATAAATACAATTTAAATAAGTAAAATAAGTATATTTTATTCAACTCGCTAATGTTCAAATTTTAAAATTTAAATAACACAAATAAACTCATGATTTTAGTTTTTTGTTGATAAGGCACAAAGTTATTTTTTCTAAAAAAGGTATCAGAGAGATAGGGCAAAGTGTTTTTCAGAAATCTCGACCGCGAGATCTCAGACCTCAGTACCATGACGCTATAAGAATTTTCTAAAATTAGCTCTATAAAATAATTAATTTCGTTTTCAATTCCTTTGCCACAGGAGCCTATTACATTTTACTCTTTCCTCTTCTTCAAAATCCTGGGGGAGGGGGGGGGGTTAGAACAAGGGCCCTTAAGGTCAGTGAAAAAGATAGCGAAAAACGATAAATGATCCTCTTAGTACCATAAAGGCAAAGACATACTAAAGACAACTGATCTGTTTCTGTGGATGCTTGAATTATTTACGCCTGTCTTAGTTTTAGCAACTTTTTTTTTAAGACGCTGGATTTCAGCTGGGGGGGGGGAAGGCAAAATTTTGTAAGGGGGTGGGTAGTTCCCCCTGCCCCATAGCAAGTTACGCCCCTGCTTCCA
The DNA here is from genome assembly GCF_049724085.1 of Artemia sp. Qi Xiang Cuo. Taxonomy (NCBI): domain Eukaryota; kingdom Metazoa; phylum Arthropoda; class Branchiopoda; order Anostraca; family Artemiidae; genus Artemia; species Artemia sp. Qi Xiang Cuo. Next base: position 41,484,634 of record NC_142807.1, on the reverse strand, counting down.
TTCCTCCATGCTTCTCGGGTCTCGCTGATATTTGCTCCCATTTTTCTTGAATGGAAATACCACTGAGTCGAAGATAAACTTAACGGTAAAAAATATTTTATAGTTAGTTGAGACACCAAAAAATGGAACTGGCGTATTGAGGTCGTGCATGTCATTCCATGGAAGAATCTAGTTTGAAATTTGAACTTTAGTAATTTTCCCAGTCTCAATTCAGAGTAGAAGGGCTTTCCAATTTGTTTTCTAATTTCTTCCAATGAGAGAGTAAAGAGGACAGGAGGAAACATCTCCTCAGTGAGCAAGCAGACTTTAATAAGTACGAGATAAAATAACAAAGATGTGGGTATCCTAACTTCGAGTGAGGACGCATAACCACTATCCTATAAGTAAAATAGAGCTAAAAATTGAAAAAAAAACCTTCATAGCCGAGTAATTAGCATGAGAGGCTTGAAATTATTTGTCCTCAAGGACAGCAGTTTGAAGACTGGTGCCGCTGGTTCTTTGTGGGCCGGTGGTCATATCTGGGTAGAGAGGACAGGTGTACGAAGGCTCCGGATGCCCCCCCCCCCCACTGCACTTCTTGGCTGGTGACTCATGAAACGAAGATCAGCAGCACCACTGGTAGGGACTTTACAGCCCAATGCCGTATTCTGTAACTTTTTTTTGTAAGTAAAACAAAATACAAAAGATCAATTTAGTATTTTTTTTTTTTTAAGACAAGTTACATATTTATTAATTAATTAAAAATGATATATGACTTAATTGTTTTTTGTGACAAAATATAGTTTAAACTTCGTTTCAAAGAACGTAAAAAAATACATTCTCTCCAGAGCTATCATTTACACCTTTTGTAAAAATATTTAAACAGTGATTACTGAAACCACCCGATCACTTTCTTTTTTAGGCTTTGCTCCAACTGCTTGGTGAGGCTCGAAGAGGGGTCCGTGGAATGACAGTAGACGGAGAAGGAGTTCCTATAGCCTTGGCTGAAATGCGCATACGAAACAGGGATGTTGGAGTAGTACTAATGTAGTGTTTCAGTTAAGTTGAAATTGCCCCTAAACATTCCCTGAAAATTTCACCTTAACATTGTTAGTCTAACTAGAGACAACTCTTGTGAGACTAATAATGACCTCATCCTTTTACTAGAAATTCAAAATAAAATGGAGGTTGCATATGAAGGAGCATACCAGGTACCATATTGGAGAAATTCCCCTGGCCCTTGGTTTAGATGTGTTTCATTATGATTTTAGTATCTAACAGAAACCAATCAACTAATCAACTTACCTTTCTTATTCATATCGTACACATTCAATTACGGTTATTTCATTTTCTTCAAGTTGTTCTTCTTCTACTAAATTTTGCAACAATTCAGTGGCTTTTTGGTCTATATCACTGTTGTATTTCAATGGTATAAGTATAGGATTTGTTTTTCCTAAAACTCTTGTACCACAGATAAAATTACTCTTATGAAATGTAAGACTATGTCTTGAGCCATGGGGTCTCAAATATTTATAGTCAAATGTTTCAATATAATTTAGAGACACATCAATAAGAGTATGTATTTTTGCAGATTATCTTAAGCTATCGCTGAGATAGACGTATTGACTGGAGTCAGATGTTTTGTTGTTTTTAACTTTTACTACAGATAAAGTCCTACGAAAGTTTTTTAGGATTGATGGAGCAGAGTATGATGTACACCAGCAAAAGTTGGACTGATCAATTGCCACCAACATTTCATTCATCTTGTCCACATTTGTGAAGTTCAAAATATCTGAAGAAATATCATCGCAAAACACTTTAAATTTAGTACTTAAGTCAAAATCCTTAGTCTGAAATGTTTTGTTCGTGTCAATGTCAATGAAACTTGCACTTGCACCATCACTTGCACATGCACTTGCACCATCATAAAATTTTTGGCTGATAAATTTTATAAACTCTTTATTTGGACCTTCATCTTCCTTCTTCAACTTTTTAACAGGAACTTCTTCCTTCTTCAGTTTTTTCTTTAAAAGTAGGCTTTCAATTGTCTGCCAGAAAATTTTCTTAATAAACTGAAGTGTTTCCTGATTTAGATGGAAAACAAGAATACATTCATTCATTATTCCACTATTTTGCTTGTACTGCAGCAAAATATCAAAATATACATCAACCAGTTTCATTAATAATCAGTAAGTTTTTCCTGGCCCAGGTAGGCCAATAATATGTAGATATGGTTGGTCACTTTCTACAATCACTTTTTGCAAAGGAGTCAAAAATATTCCTGCAATGTCTCTGTTCTCTGACTTTTGTTCTTTTTTTAATTTGTATTCTTGGTTCAACTCCTCACGTACATTAAGATTTTCGACTAAGGTACTCCACTTTGTACCGGTTACATAATAATTACCATAGAACCTGAAATAAAAGTTTAGCAATCATTATCTTAGGGTTCAAAATATCCACAAAGTTCCAACACATTTTATAAAAATGTACCGAGAAAATTTGGATGCTCCAGCTTAAATCTCCATGTCATAAGTCTCCTCCCTCCAGATGTTCTAACTCTTCAGACACGAATTGTAAAAAAAAAAATCAAATCACAGTTTTGTGTTGTTATGAACAATGCTCATGCAGCTTTGCCCTGTGATGAGTAACAAGCAGTTGTGACTATGATAGTAGTGAATTTTAATCTTAACAAAAAATTACAGTAATTAGAACCTCCAAATCAAAAGATATCTCTTCAAAGATTCTACATACAAGAGATTTTTTTGCATAATACTTTAATTAATTTTTATAGAAATTTTTTTATAATAAATATATTTTAGGGTCAAAGAAATTTTGAAAAAACTTTTCCAAAGAAACCGACGTGTAAAAAATCAAATAGCCATATTCAAACATAAATGAGCCTAATTAAAGTTATATTGCGATTCAAATAAAGAAAGTACAAATACAGATATAAGAACAAAAGAAACCCAAAACAAAAAGAAAATAAAAGAATTTATAGTAAAATGAAAATAAAGACTTAAGTCTAAATATCAAGACTTAAAACAAATAGAAATCCCTTAGTCTCTTGCTCTTCCATCTAAAGTTTCATAATGCTATGCTGAAAGCTTTTGTGGGCTCAATAAATTTGTGACCAATTGTCTTTTAAGTTATTTAAAATAAAAATTGTACTATTAAAAGCAAAGATACATTAGAAAAATGTTCCAGTGCTGAGATATTACGAAAATCCTTTTTTAGTTTGTTCAAGTCGGCCTTGTTTCAGAGCAGTTTTTCTTTAGGGATTAGGGAAAATCTCATACTTCAGCAAAAAAAGGAGTGTTAGGCAAAAAAAGGAGTGTAATTAAGAGAGTTCTGAGGTTAAATCCATCCTAAGCTAAGATTCGAAGCACAAGTCTGAGATTTTTTTTTACACTTAGGTACTCCTCTGCCCATAAGAAAATCAGAAAATGTTTACTCGAAATCTTGTTAGATTTGACCCTTTTTTTCAGTTGTCTCTAAGACTTTCTAAAAAAATCTCCAGAAACTGTTTTCTTTATTTTGAAAAACTCTGGTTAATTAACCAACCTGGATAATAATTACTTATAATAATTGAAATATAAACAGTAATGATTATCCAGGCTGGTTAATTAACCAGAATTTTTCAAAAAGATGTTTTTTTCTTTACCGTATGTTCCAGGGTTGAGTATAAAACCAAGAAGAATATTACAAAATTATGATTTAAGGGTAGCTTTAAAGAGTAGTAGTACTACTCTTGCTTTGTACTAATCTGTTGGATTTTTTTTGGAGGGGGTTTTGCTCAAAGATTTTTTTCGGGGTTTGGGGGGTTACACACAAAAAACCCTCAAAAAAAACAAGTTTGTTTAAATCCATTTTTGAAATTTTACGAGAAAAAAAAACGTTTCGGGGGTGAGGGTTTCAAACTCCCCCCCCCCCGCGGGGGATGACCTTGGGTGTTTGTTGTGCTGTTTATTGTCTTTATTCTAATCCGGTTACTTGTGTTATTACCAAATAAATTTGAACAACAACATGTAGTGCTTATTAGTTCTGGCCAAGTTGTGGCAACTATTTTGCGACTTAAATCCAAATCTACTGACTTTGGTGGAATATCTCTGGAGCATACTAGGAGGGATTCTAATACATTAGCTATTCGTCTACAATTGCTTTTTGAAATGTGTTAGTCCACATCTTTAGAACCTGTTTTTTTTCCGATGTCCACCATCTTCAGTCTTAAAGAGAAATAAAGATCCTTTATCTTGCATTTCTTACAGGCCGATTACAGTGGAATTTAATCCAAGTTCGCTTTTTGAATAATTTGTTACCATTAGTTGAAAACATTTTAATTAGGGATCCAACCAGTTTGTTTTTCAATTCAAACTTAGTTCCTAGTATGCGCAACGGACACTGGCTAAACTGCTTATGAGTACCCGAAATAAAAGATTAGATATCCATTTGTGCGCATTGCATCTCTCCAAAGCATTTGACAGCATTTCACACGTCCAACTGTGACATTCTTTGCAAATCTAGGCGCTAAATCATCTCTCATAAATGTTTTTCGATTTTGGTATGATAATTTTTACATTAATCTGAAGCTAGAGTATGGCTTTGTTGGGAACGTTGCTATTAATTCTGTAGCGTCAACACTCAATTTGAACTTTCAAGGAGTGAATTTATTTCCATGATTTTACTAATGTATCATATTTAGCGTATGCCGATGATCTGCTACTCATTAGTCAAACAAAATCGGCACTTGTGAACTTTGTACAACTTTTTTCTAGTATTTTATGTGATGTAGTATTCAGACTTAACACCGAGAAGTGCAAGAACCTCGGTTTCAATAGGAAAAATAGTTTTGTTCCCTTACTGTGTCTATTTTATCGGTTCGTTCGGTTGCTATTATTAAGTGGCTAGGGAGATGTATATTTTGCCTTCATTCTGATCTATGGTAGCTCACGTTCTGCAGGAAACGGCAGAAAAAAATCAAATAGTATATGCAAGAATGGTTCATAATCGTGGTCATTATTACAGACAGGCAGAAAAGCCCCCCCCCCCCTGAATACGGTCTTGTACTACTTATATTACTATTTGACTTAAACGGTATAGCAAAGGCTTGTTCAAAATGCTGCCTTTAGTCTTGGACTTTTTCATGAGCTGACTTTGCTATTTAGTGTTTAAGTTATTTTTCGTTCAAAATTTTACGTTTTTTTAAAGGTTTTTTTTTTTTTTTTTTTTTTTCTTTTGTTCTCTTTGTACTCTTCTTGTTTTTTGTACTAAGTCGGTTTTTTTGTAATAAATTATTATATAATATAAGTAATAATATATATATATAGTAATAAATAAATTATAATGATACATTATAATATAATTATCTTAAATTACTATAATGACAATAATAATAAATTTATTATTAATTTATTAGAATAAATTATTATTATTGTCGGAAGGGATACATAGAATGATTTCAATTGTTGGGAATCCATTTTTGTTCAAAGTGAACCTCACACAATTTTGCCACACGCTATTATTAATATAACCTACAAGAGCAAAAGCACTGCAATCTTTCTCAAGCGCTGAGTTGTTCGTAACGAAAGTCCGAACAAAACAGAAAAAATGGAAAAGAGAAAGAAATTCATTTCAAACGCCAAACGTTACTAGACACAATATGGTTAATGGTCTCGAAAACAATGGATGATAATTATACTAGGATATTTCAGACCCTTCTTTGCAAAGAAAAGAAAATAAAAGAAAATGTTTTCTTGTTATTATTTAAGATTTAATTTTTAATTTTTCTTTCTTAAAAAAAAAAAAAAAAAAAACTATTTAATTAGTAATCGAGAAATTAAAGCAACATAACACAAAAACAGAAAAAAATGCAACACAACACAAAAACAGAAAAAAAAGCAAGAAAAGCGAAGAACGTAAATCAATAAAACAACATGTGTTAAAAGTAGAATACTAAACTGGCATAACTGTTCATCAAACTTTCCAATTCGTTTAACTACTTCTTGTAAAGAGATAATCACGCAACATATTTAAATTCAAACATTATTTTGGGCCCGTAATCAGAAATTTTAGATTCTCAATTTTATTGCCGTTTTTTTTTAATCTGAGTTGTTATACTCATCACTGTAATCAAGAAAAATGGTTTTAATTAATGCTTTTTTGACAAAACTTAGAAGAAAACGATAATTAAAAGAAGAAGAAAGAAATGAAAAGAATAAATACGTTTCAATTTAAGTTTCCAGACGTCGGTCTGGTCACAATGCAGAAATTTAGTATCTTTGGGTAGGTCACAGAAAAAGAATACCAAAGCCAAGACGTAAACAACTGTTAAACAAAAATTCAAGGTAGAAAAATAATTATTTTCTTTAATAAAATAAGTAGTTCTGCAACAGAACAAATGTTTTATTATTTTTGGTCTAAACCGAACACCAAAATACAATGATTGGTATTCCAAACAGATTACCAATAAAGAATGATGAAGTTCCTATCCAAAAGTTACAGACAGGTATGCAAAAATTCATTTTGGAAGCGTCGGACCGAACCCCCGAATCCGAAAATTACAAATGAATTCTTTTAATATTAAAGGTATTATGGGAAAGAGTAAAACTATGAGATTTTGATAATTACTAAGATATTTTTTTCTTCCAACAAAAAAAGGTTATAAGTTATTTTTATAGCAATTTCTATATGAAAAATCCACATATATATATATATATATATATATATATATATATATATATATATATATATATATATATATATATATATATATAGGAAACATGCAATCATAAATGGGGTCGTGAATGAAAAAAAGTTTAGGAAGCCCTGCTCTAGACAATTCAATCCCGGTGAAAATTTACACCGGACAATTACTCTTAACCATTCCGTGCGTAAAATTGAGACGGAAAACAGAAAGCAAGACATATGAAAATAATTATGTATAAGAATTCTGGCAAATTCCCCCAGTGTATAATTTCCCCTGACAAGTTCACTCGCTGGAAACTTCCCTCCCCTTGGAAAATTCCCACGTGAAAAAAAATAGCAGAAAATTTGCCCCCCCCCCACCCAAAAATGTATGCCTACACCCCAATAACAAGTAATATGCGCAAATAATGGGCAAATTTTAGAACTTAGACCCTTCCCCTTGGGCTGTGGGGGGTCATGTTAAACCCAAAGGCATAGTTATTGGGCTTTTAAACTATGATAAAGAAAATGGTTATCTCAAAATTTTGATCGGACTATTTTTGAGAAAAGGGGCGGGGGAGGGTGCCTAATTACCCTCAAATTTTTTGGTCACTTAAAAAGGGCAATAGAAATTTTAATTTCCGTTCAAACTAGCCGTCTCCCAATATTCTAGGACCACTGGGTCAAAACGATCACCCTTGGAAAAAAAAACAACAAATAAGCACGCATCCGAGATCTTTCTTCTAGCAAAAAATACAAAATTCCACATTTTTGCAGATAGGAGCTTGAAACCTCTACGGTATGGTTCTCTGACACGTTGAATCTCTGAATCTGATGGTGTGATTTTCATTGAGATCACTTGACTTGTAGGGGCTATTTTCCCTTATTTCAAAAATCAAGAAAATTTTCTCAGTAACCTTTGATGGGTATTACTAAACTCAATGAAATTTCAGCATAAAAATCCAATTCTTTTGATGTATCTATTTGTATCAAAATTTTGTCTTTTAGAGTTTCGGTTACCATTGAGCCGGGTCGCACCTTACTTACAGCTCGCTACCACGAACTGTTACAATTCGCTTTGTCGAAAGGCCAAATCGTTATTTTATTACAGAAAATTCTTTGCGTGTGGTAAAGACATTAGGAAGACATGGCAAGTAATCAATTCTGTTATCAGGCCATCTTTTCTGCCTCCTTCTACCCCTTCAAGTATTGTGATGGAAGGCGAAAATGTAGAGGGTGAGCTAAAAGTTCAAGATGCGTTTACTTCCTATTTTGCTAATGTCGGCAAAACTACAGCCTCTTCTGTAAGTCCTTTTTCTCTACTTGACCCCACCCCCTAATGCGCAAATATGTAGCCCAAATTACATACTTCCAATACATTGCGCCAATCCGTTTCTCTCCTTCCATCCCGTGGTCCTGTAAATTAAATCAACAATCAATTGTGAGGAAACAAGAACCGGAAGAACAAGAGTGACAGGTGGTGGAATGTATTGGGAATATATAATTTAGGCTATATATTTGCACATTAGGGGGGGGGGGGTAAAGTGGAGCTGCGGTCAAAATGTGTTAGCTAAAATTATTCTGAAGTAAGAATTGTTTTTTTTAACATGTCTCCTTCTCAATATCCCCTAATCTGGACCATTACCAATTTTTGTTACAGTTACAGACCCCCTCCCCTCCCCATGGTTCTAAAATGCAATAAAAATACTCCCGTTCGGAGATATTAGGGCTTCCCTACTAACGAGTGAAACTTCAATTGAGTATGCAGATCAAGCTTGAAATGAACAAAAATCACTACAAACAAGAGTTTGAGTATCGCCTCCTTCTCTCACTGTAAAAGTCTAAAAACTACTGCGTCATGTGCGCTTTACTGAAAAACTATATTTGTCTTGAACAGTCTTGGAAACTATAAACAACTTAAAATTGAATATTTTATTTATAATGATATTAGTTGTTGAAAGATACATCAGATCAAGAATTTATTTCACTCTAATTTTGTTTTTATTTTCAATGCTATAAATTGGTCAATAAAATTGTTTTTTAGTAAAGCGCCAATTACGCAGTAGGTTTTAAACTTTTACAGTGAGAGAAGGAGGTGATACCCAAACTTTTGTTTGTAGGGATTTTTGTTCATTTCAAGCTTGATTCGCATATTCAATTAAAGTTTCCCTTGTTTTAAGATTTATTTATTCATTTACATTAATATCTATTGTATGTTTGTTTGCATTGATTGTTTATTTAATTTCTGTTCTTTTTAAATTTCATTTGAGCTTCAATAGCAAACTGTTTTTTTTCGATTTAAGCTTGATTTTCATGTTTGATCTGAGCATTACTCGCTTTAAGATTTATTTATTCATTTATGTTATTACTTGTTGTATGTTTTTTCCTATGATTGTTTATTTAGTTTCTGTTCGTTTTGGGTTTCATTTATTCTTTAATAGTAATCTCTGGTCGTTTTAGTTGTTTATTTTAAAAGGTTTTTTTATATTCTTATCTTAAAATTAAAATGTCCGTTAATTTTATTTTAAAAAACTATTTTTAAGAATTTTTTTTTATTTAATTGAAATTAATAAAAGAGTCAAACTCAAAACGCGAAGAAATTAACATGAGTAGGGCTGAAAACCTCTATGCCTTCCCAAGGCCAGAACATAATTTGTACTTTACTGAAAAAACATAAATGTTTTTACTTATATAACTTTCATAAATCAAATACTATTAACATTTTGATTACTAAATATAATTATTGTATTTTAAAATAAAAATTCACATTCATTTTTATTTTTTAAAGTAACGTGCAATTTTTGTTCGGGGATTGGCACGGCATAGGGGTTTTGAGCCCTACTCATGGTAATTTCTGCTCGATTTGAATTTGACTCGGTTATTTATTGTAATTTCTGTTCGTTTTGGGTTTCATTTATTTATCGATGCTGATTTGTGGTAGTTTAACGCTTGGTAGATTATTTGATTTTATTTTTGCTCAATTTTAGTTTAATGGAGTTCTTTACTTTTCGTTGAAAAACTTATTTTGTGGAAAAAGAAAATAATTCTTTAAATCTTCTCTTTTTTTTATAAATTTATTGTTTGGCCTGCTAATTGTATGCCGGGCAAAATTTTTCAGCAATTTTGAACAACATACACCCTTTTAAAAATCTGGACACAAATAGTAGTGTTTAGTTTAGTTTCATACCTCCTCTAGTTGACCTGAAATAGAAAACTTGTTACCATTCGCAAAAAAATCTGTTACTTTCATCGATAGCTTGGATACACTTACGCTATTTTAATTTGGTTAAATATTAAGAGCAGAAGTAGCCCCAAAATTTTTAACATAATACCCTCAGTCGTTCTTGGGATACTGCTGAGATGCCTTACTGGGAATTAGCATTAACACAGTGCATTTTGATTTAATTTTAAGGCAACATTTAGTTTTTAGACATAATGGACAAATGGGAGGGTGAGCGAGAAAGGGGGATTAATTGCCCTACAATCACTTTCAACTATGAAAAAGGGCACTAACCCTTTCTATTTTCAATCGAATGAGCCCTTTTCAAAGTTTCCCTGAAAGGGCGTTATCCCTTTCAATTTCTAATCAAATGAGCCATTTTTGATTTTCTACGACAACGCTTCCTATAAACACCTTATATGCCCCCAGGACATAAATCACAACCCTTTCCCTAAGGGCTCTGAGGGGATTGTCATCCTCAAAGACCTAATTTCCAGACCTTTTAACTACGTTGAAGAAAATGGCTATCTCAAAATTTTTACTGGATGTGTTTGGGAAATGGTGGGCGTGAGAGGGGCGTTAGTTGCCCTCCAATCACTTCCGACTATTAAAAAGGGCACTAGCCCTTTCAATTTACAATCGAATGAGCCCTTTTGAAGTTTCTCCGTGAAAACTTTATATAAACACCTTATATGTCCCCCGGGCATACCTAACACCCTTGGCCCTGCGGGCTGGGGGGAGGGGTTGTCATCCTCAAAGACTAAATTTCCAAAACTTTCAACTACGTTAAACAAAATTACTATCTCAAAACTTTGATTAGATGTGTTTGGGGAAAGAGTGGGAATGAGAGAGGGGTTAGTCACCCTCCAATAACATTCAACTATTAAAAATGGCACTGGCCCTTTCAGTTTCTAATTAACTGAGCCTTGTTATAAGTTTCTACGACAGCACTTTCTATAAAAATCTTATATGCCCCAGGGCATAACTTACAACCCTTGACCTGAGGTCTGAGAGAGAGTTTTCATCCTCAAATACATAATTCCCAGACCTTTCAACTACGTTAAACAAAATGGCTATCTGAAAATTTTGATTGGATGTATTTGGGGAAATGATGGGCTTGAGAGGGGGTTACTTGCCATCCAATCACGTTCGACTATTAAAAAGGGCAATAGCCGTTTCAATTTCCAATCAAATGATTCCTTTTTGAAGTTTCTACGACAACGCTTTTTATGAAAAAAGACCTTATATACCCCAAGGACATAACTTACAACCCTTGCTCTGAGTGCTTTGGGGGGAGTGTCATCCTCGAAAACATAATTTCCAGTTTTTTTTTTAACTATGTCGAACAAAATGGCTCTCTCGAAATGTTAATTGGATGTGTTTGGGGAAATGGTGGACGTGGAAGGGGTGTTAGTTGCCTTCCAATCACTTTCGACTATTAAAAAGGGCACAAACCACTCAAATTTCCAATCGAATGAGCCTTTTTCGTATTTTCTATGATAATTCCTTCGATACGAAGTGCCCTGGTCTAAGACCAAGAAAAAAAAAATACATTGTGCCAACATTGTTCTTTACTTAGGCAGCGCTATTGCACTGCCTATGATTTTTTCGTTTGTCTGTTCTATCGTTTGTCTACTCAATAACTTCAATAACGGGATCAAAATTGGCCTAAAATATTCTCAAGATCTTGGACCTGGATACACCTCTTGTCCAAGGCCGTAGTCAGGGGAGGGGTTAGAGGGTTAGACCCCTCCTTCCTAGAAGTGTATGCCCGAGTCGTAAAAACGTAACAAATGCATAAAAATGAATTTTTGATGAGTCTTCCCTTTGTTCCCTACTACATGTGGTCCCTTTCTTTATTGAACTAGTACTATGGGTAAGAGCCTTTCCTGGATGATGGTTTTACAAACAACAAATCTGACAGAGACCCTTTCTCATCTGTCTTCGTGTACGCAGTCCGTGAGAACCACCTGTCGTAATCGGATACACATCTGTGTCTTCAGAACGGTTACAATTACACACTAAGTCTTGCTACTCATTTTGACTCAAGGAATGGGTTCTATGAAATATCACTGAGATAGTTTACTGAGTTATCTTCCATTTTTCTTTCATGTGACTTTTTGGATAAAAGTGGGTTACAACAGGCAGTGAATTTAAAAATTTTGCGAAAGTTTCCATCATGGTCATTAGCCGTGCGGCAATGGGGTATCTGCTGACCCACTGTTTTTGTTAGGTTCAATAGGACCTTAACGTTGTCGGTTTACAATTATTTCCTTTACTTGATCCTTTTTCAAGGGGTCGGCGCGTTCAATAGCATTTATTCAATACCAAGCCTGAGTTTTTTGTAAATAGTCATGTGAATCCCAGGTGACATATCAGGGACACTTTGAAAATGTTCGCTTAGCTTCCCCCGGTTCTCAACTCTTCGGCTCGTCATCGTTTTCCAATAATGTAGTTTAATTTTTGCCTTTCGTATCTTGTTCCTTTCCGCGCTCTTGAACAGTAGCCAGCAGGCATGTCCTGAAAACACCAGAGACAGTCCCTCATTATGTATCAAAAGGACAGGCACTGGTCCTTTTCCTAGGCATATGCCTGATTCATAGCTAAATCGCTCGTCCATAGATGATTAGACAATATCATACTTTTGGCTGTTTGATATTGTCTTTTTTAAATGAGATTATCTCAGTACAAATTTGAGCTGAAGATCACAATAGCATTAAGTTAATTTGAGGGTGGTATTTTTTTGTGTGTGCAAGGGAAGTTAAAAAAAACAAGAAGCTAAATTCGAATTTTTGTGTTAAATCTAAAGATATTAGGAAAAATTTAAAGATTGAGATACCTCAATCAAAAAGCGAACCCACCTGTAAATGGGTAATGAACAATTTGAGCGTAAATCTTATCATGGTTTTTGCTTGAATGAATAAACCATGTAATCTAAATAGGGATCGATACAGCAAATTGGTTACCATAACCTACTTGGTCTCTAAAATCCATTTCAGCTTGGCTTTGCTTTGATAGAAAATACCGTTGTGACCAGTGTCGCCAACACTTAAAAACAAAATGTACCACAAAATGCACAAAAGATAAAAAACTTGTGCCATATCCTAATTTTTTTTCCGATTTTTTTTTATGAACAAACAATCAAGCCTACAAACAATACAGGAAAAAATACCTTTTCAAATTGAGACTAAAGAAATGACTTTGGGGGTTATGGTCTGGTCTAACACGTACTGGAGATTTTAATGTTGAAACAATATTTTTCCCAAAATGTCTTTGAAAGATCCTTCACCTACCTTGTAAGGTCGAGTTGGATATATCCCCACAAATGGTACAATAAAGACCATGTCTTTCACTATTTTTTGAAGAACATTAAACATCCAGATAACGGCATCTTCTATTTTTAAAACTGGAACTGGCTTTATAAACTTTGAGTTATCTGATGTTCCAACAACTCCATACTACAAAAACTATACATCTAGAAATGACAAAAAATATGACATTAAGCATCACTATCTGAATGTAAAGCCATGGCGGCATTCGTAATTGCAGATTTTCTGTACTCTTTTCCAGCATTTTGCCAGTTTGGGTGTCTCATCATGCTTATGGGGGGGGGTCCAGTCATTGGTTACGACTCGTTTAGCACCGAGAATATCATTAAGAGTAGTAAAGCCAAGTTTAGTTCTCAATTTTGTTCTGTTTAAATTGACGGTTGAAAAGGCCCTCTCGGCACAAGCATCAGAATGTGGTAGGATAAGCAATTTCATCATGAATTCACCCAAGAATGGGAAACATTTGACTTGAGGACTATCACATCATTCTAGTACTTTAAACAACAAATAAAAGAGGCTAGGATTTGCACATTTCTTGAGATCAGCGCAAAATGGCAGCCTTTTCTATTCTTTGGCAGGGATTTCCACATCAGTCTCCTTTGTCAAATTTGGAAACTAGACGAACAGTGGGACAATGCTTCAGTTTGAGTGGTCAGGAGAGATAGGTATCTTTGAGTCCAGTCTGTCAAAGTTTTGGGGAATGAGTGTTTTGAACTGAAAAACTTTTTCTTATTTCGTCGCTCAGTTCTATCATGTATTCTGTACTTACAGTTTTGAAGACTGTTGCAGCTGATAACGGAATTTTTTTGTTGATAAATATAACCTCTACACGACTGCGAGTGTCTACTTCTTTCATGTCTTAAAAGTGCTGTTTTGACAGCAATTTTCTGAGTGAAGCTGTGGCTTTGGCTGACTTGTTTCCTTCTTTAAAGCTTTAACTCCGAAAGAAAAGCATCAAACAATCCCATTGTTCAAGATAACGCATAATAACTGAAAGTCGGGAAAGCCACCTAGTTGTGGCATGGCGTAAGACTCTGTGTTTGTCAAACTCTATGAACTTCTGCATTTCGACAAACTCCCCAGCCCCTTTCGGGCTTCAACCAATGTAATTTGTAAAGGTCTTCACAGAATTCTTCGACGTCTGTAGGTAGCTTATGACTTGCTGCACTGGCACAGAAATGAATTGAGTGGTATGTACACCCAAGAACAAATAGAGGAGAGAGAGAGAGAAGGATTTATTGAACAGAATATAAATAAAAAATTATTGCTGCTTCCCCTAAAAAGCAAAGCTTGTCCGTGGGGGAGGTAGAGGAAACAAAATTGTTTGGATTGGCCAGCCTGATTTTCTGACCTTTTATCAGCCTGCCATTCGTTTCGTGTTGCAAACACCTTTTTTAAATAAGTAGGATTGCTCAGGTGGTGCCTAATATGAAAACTACTACCTGATAAGTTGGTATTACACAGAATACAGTGAGGCTGTCCTGTGTGCCCTTTGCCGATGTAATGTTTACCCTCAAGGTCAATATTCCAATTTGGTGTCAGTTTTTTTTTGTCAGTCTGTTTCCTTGTGGTAACTTTCTTAGCTCTAGCAGCTGTTCCAACGTGTGATTTTGCTTCATCGGTATAGGCGTTTCGTCATCTTCTAAACTGTTGCCACTGCTAGCAACAACAGATGAGCTATCTGACTGAATTTCCTCTTCCTTTGCTACAACAGTGCTCACCGACCGGCTAACCTGCCACGTCAGAATACTGTTCTCTCATATTGGTCAAAATAGGTGAGGATGTATGAGAGTCTTCTTCACTGGTTTGAGTCTTCTTCACTGGTTTTAGTACTGCTTATGGCCATGCTTTTTCTTTTTTTCACTGTTTCTGGAGTTCTGCTAACTAAACAGCAATTAACATTTTGGGAGCTCGTTGTTGGTCGTTGGCTACAAGAAATCTCAATTATAGGGCCTTTAGGACTGGTACACTGATTGTCTTCCAATAGGCTTTGGAAAAGCTGTCCCTTCTTGGGATTCTTGAAAGATTCCCGACCATCACAAATCCAAAGTCTCATAAGTGCTTCATTGTTAGCTTTTCATTTTCAATCAATAAGACTTGATACACAGAGAGATGTTTTTGTCGGACATTTAGAAGCTGGAAGTGCCTGTTTACGAAAAAAGGAAAACTGGTGACTGCTTGTCTGTCTCTTATCTAGACTACGGCAATCAAGATCAGGGTGAAATAAAATTATTTATTGGTCAAAGAATGCATTCATAAGTACAAAAATACTGAATTGTACCACATTTTACCATAATATAGTAAAATGTGCCATATTTTGTGGAATTGTACTAAATTGTACCAGTAGAGATGAAATGTACCAAAATGGTACAATTGTACCACGTTTGGCATCACTGGTTGTGACATCAGATGCAGATCTTATTGAATGTACTGTAACTGGCGCGCACCAACCGCTTTACTGGTGTGCTTTGCTTTCCAGAGTTCTTCAAAAAAAAATATTATTTTAATCCATAAATCACGCTGTTTCCCTTCCTTTCCTTTTAATCACATCGACGCCATATTCATCCAAATCTAAAATGCTGTCTTTATACAATCTTAAACGATAATACGTAAAAAAAAATAGTAATAAGACCATGCTAGTCATTTTTAGTTTTTAATTTTTGCTTTTCTTCATTTTCTTGCAGCGTTTTTACCTGCAAAAGTTTCAAAAATATCTACAAAACTAACTAATCTTTTACGTTTTTACTATTTAAAAGATATTTTTAAAACAAAAAAGAGTATATTCTACTCAGATTAGCGTCAATTAGGAAGAGGGATAAGAGATATAGGCCAGGACATGTGCCCTTTAAATTTTTACCGCCTCTAGATATTGAAAAACACCGATTTTGGGGGTATTTTCATTGAAAAATGCCTTTTATTTTTTCTTTGGAGAGATTGAAAAAACAACAAATATGCCCACTTTCCTAGATTTTGAAAAATACATTTTGTCTCCCTCTGCATTTTCGTGATTTAGCACCACTGTCTTCTGACCCATGACCTGATTTATTTCAATGAGTGTATTTTTGTTTATCTACATTTATGTTTCTGCTTATTTTCAGTGCCTGATTTTCTTTTCTTCTTCTGTTGTTTTATTTTTCCATCATAAGGAAATAAACCATGATGGGTCATTATGGGAAAAAAATAAATTGATTGACAGATTGACATTGGTTTGATCCTTTTTGAAACAATCGCCATTTTCGAATAGAAACTTGGTTTACTGCTGTTAGCTGTATATGTTATACCAAGATAATTTCTTAAACCACATTGGCCTGACATCACATAAAGAAAGAAAAACGAGCAAAAATGGGGTTTTTATAGGCCAAATGAAGATACTGAAAAAACAAAGCGAATATTTCGAGAGGACAAACGCCTCTCTTCTTCAGCGCGAAACGAAACGATGCATCAATAAAAGCCAAAAATTAAAAGAATTAAAACCAAATACCTAACAACCATAAAAGCGAGTTATTCGCCAATATCCGCGATTTGCACAAAATCCAAAAAATATGATCTGCCATCGACGGATACTAGCGAACAACTGAACAAAAGAAAGGAATCAATTCATTCACTTGAAAAACAAAACGAACTAGCAATTGAATAAGTTGGAAAACTATGTCATTTGATTTCGGATTTTTATTAAGGCATTTCTTGCAGACACCCTTTGAGACCTAAGGGGTTGTTCACGTGTTTGATTAGATGACTGAGAAAGTGGTTCAAGGTTTATTTCAGGGATCACTAAAGTATCGGCTTCTCTTTTGAGAAAACCGAAATATAACTCATTTATTCTTAAATCACCGGAATCTCTGTTTAAAGCTAGACCTAAATGTTGGTATTTATAAATTTCAACAGCTTCTCTGTAGTGCTGGACAATACCCTTATCATTCGAAATAAGACTAGCTTGATTAAACAAAATAGTATGGTCTGGTTTTTCAAAAATGTGCTCTGCAAGGGCAGAGTCAAAATTTTCCGGTTTTTTCCGCTTTTTAAGTGTATTATTAATTGAGCTAGAATGTTGAGTTAATCTATCTGTTAGTCGCTGATTAGTTCTTCCAATATACCAAAGACCACACGAACAAGGAATTCTGTAGACACCGGAGTTTTCACCTATCGGGATAGGGTCTTTTCCTTGATAAATTTGGGACTTGATAGTTTTTCTGGGTCTATAATAAGTGTAAATGTTATTTTTCCTTAGATTTTTTGAAATGTGGTCTGAAATCCCTTTAATGTATGGGAGACCAAGATAAACTGAATTTTCCCTTTGATTTGTGTTTTCTGTGGAACTATCTGATAATCTTTTAATGCGTTTTGCAATTACAGAATTTATTAAACTAATTGGATAACCATTCCCAAATAAAATATCTCTAAGGTGGTTGAGTTCTAAATCCAAGAAACGTGTTGAACAAACTTTCAATGCTCTATCAACTAGAGAAGTGACAACTCCTATTTTCACAGCAGTATAATTATTGGAGTAATAAATTAAGTAACGGTAATTTTGTGTTTTTTTTCTATATACACTAAACTCTAATCACGAATCATTTCGGTGCACCAGAACATATAAGAAATGAAGACGACTCTCTATCTCTGATTCCTGAGTAAATTTCAGTTTTGGATCCAAGGAGTTGAGCAAGTGAAGAAAAGAACCCAGAGACTCGTCACCATGCTCCCATAAATAAAAAATGTCATCTTTAAAACGAACCCAAAACTCAGGCTTACAAGAACCTTGCAAAATAGACCTTTCTTCAAGGTCTTCCATGAAAATATCAGCCTGTATTGGAGAAAGGGGGGCACCCATGGAGAGCCCATATTTCTGTCTATAAAAAATGCCTCTATAATGAAAGTAAAAAGAAGTTCTATTACAAAGGGCTGTAAGCGAAAGAAGTGTCTGATTCGAAAGAGCAGAATTTTCTGATATAGATGGGTTAGAATTAAGTTTTTGCTCCAAAAACAGTTCGGCCTTTTGAGGATCTGCATCAAAACTGCCAATTCTTGTATTTGGTTTAACCGAAACTTGCTTTACCTTGGAAACAAAATCAGCGGAATTTTTAATATAGGATTTTTGAGCCTGAATTAGTGAAGTAAGTATAATAAAGACAACTTTTCAACTTATGTGGAAATTTTTATTATATATTTTTTTATGTTTCAAAACGAATTCTAAAACTACATATTTTCATGCAGTATATGTATATTGTAACCTAATAAATGAATCATCAAAGAATATTTTTGTATTTCAATTATATTTATATGGGGTCGCCAGGAAACATGCAATCATAAATGGGGTCGTGAATGAAAAAAGTTTAGGAAGCCCTGCTCTAGACAATTCAATCCCGGTGAAAATTTACCCCGGACAATTACTCTTAACCGTTCCGGGCGTAAAATTGAGACGGAAAACAGAAAGCAAGACATATGAAAATAATTATGTATTAGAACTCTGGCAAATTCCCGCAGTGTATAATTTCCCCTGACAAGTTCACTCCCTGGAAACTTCCCTCCCCATGGAAAATTCCCACGTGAAAAAAAACAGCAGAAAATTTGTCCCCCCCCCACCCAAAAATGTATGCCTACACCCCAATAACAAATACTATGCGCAAATAATGGGCAAATTTTAGAACTTAGACCCTTCCCCTGGGGCTGGGGGGGGTCTTGTTAAACCCAAAGGCATAGTTATTGGGCCTTTAAACTATGATAAAGAAAATGGGATAACTCAGAATTTTTATCGTACCTTTTTTATAAACAGGCAGGGGGGAGGGTGCCTAATTACCCTCCAATTTTTTGGTCACTTAAAAAGGGCACTAGAACTTTTAATTTCCGTTCAAACGAGCCGTCTCCCAATATTCTAGGACCACTGGGTCAATACGATCACCCTTGGAAAAAAACAACAAATAAGCACGCATCCGTGATCTTTCTTCTAGCAAAAAATACAAAAGTCCACATTTTTGCCGATAGAAGCTTGAAACCTGCCCAGCAGGGCTCTTTGATACGCTGAATCTGATTGTTTTCATTGAGATCACTTAACTTTTAGGGGCTGTTTTCCTTTATTTCAAAAATCAAGAACATTTTCTCAGTAGCCTTTGATGGGTGGGACTAAACTTAATGAAATTTATATACTTAAAATCAGCATAAAAATCCGATTCTTTTGATGTATCTATTTGTATCAAAATGTTGTCATTTAGAGTTTCGGTTACCATTGAGCCGGGTTGCTCCTTACTTACAGTTCGCTACCACGAACTGTTACAATTCGCTTTGCCGAAAGGCCAAATCGTTATTTTATTACACAAAATTCTTTGCGTGTGGTAAAGACATTAGGAAGAGATGGCAAGTAATCAATTCTGTTATCAGGCCATCTTTTCTGCCTCCTTCTACCCCTTCAAGTATTGTGATGGAAGGCGAAAATGTATAGGGCGAGCTAAAAGTTTAAGATGCGTTTACTTCCTATTTTGCTAATATCGGGAAAACTACAGCCTCTTCTGTAAGTCCTTCTTCTTCTCTACTTGACCCCATCCCCTAATGCGCAAAGATGTAGCCCAAATTACATACTTCCCAGTGCGCCAATCCGTTTCACACCTTCCATCCCGTGGACCTGTAAATTAAATCAACAATCAACTGTGAGGAAAAAAGACCCGGACGAACAAGAGTGACTGGTGGTGGAATGTATTGGGACTATATAATTTAGTCTATATAATTGCACATTAGGGGGGAGGGGTAAAGTGGAGCTGCGGTCAAAATGTTTTAGCTAAAATTATTCTGCCTATTCTGAAGTAAGAATTGTTTTTTTAACATGTCTCCTTAATATCCCCTAACCTGGACCTTTACCAATTTTTGTTACAGTTACAACCCCCCCCCCCTCCCCTCCCCATGGTTCTAAAATGCAATAAAAATACCAAAATCAAGGACATGTGTACATGAAGTCGTATATATAATTTTTTCTTATATAAGCGTCGATGGTTTAATGGTAGGACACTGGGCTCCCCGGCCAGGGGCGTGGGTTCGATTCTCGGTCGATGCAGTGTTTTTTAAAATGCAAAATACCCAATTAGACCCAATTAGGACTTTAAACACACAATTAGGGAAGGCGCCAGGACATTCGACACGTCAGAACCACTACTGTCAGGACATCAACTAAATCCGTCATAACATCGACAATAAACCCCTCGGAACATCGACACGTCAGGACACCGACAGTCTTAATCGCTACCTGTCAGAACATCGTCAGTCATAACATCGACACGTCAGTTCATCGACCGTCACAATAGCTACCCGTCAGAAAGTCGACAGTCAGAACATCGACACGTCATAACATCAAAAATTTTTCATAAAGAAAATCCGTCAGAACTACTAACCGTCAGAACGTCGACAGTCATAAAATCGAGACGTCATAACATCTAAAATTTTAAAACTTAGTTTTTCGGGGTTTAGGTGGGAAAAGGTACCTAGGTTAGGTTACGTATTTAATATATGCTATGCTTTACCCCCACCCGTCTGATGTGCAAATATATAGCCGAAATTTGTTTCTAAACTATTGTATACTTATTACTATTATATAAACTTATAAATCTTTTTCATAACGAAAATCCGTCAAAACCAAAAACCGTCAGAACGTCGACAGTCATAATACCGTCACGTCATAACATCTAAAAATTTGTTCATAACGAAAAGCCGTCAGAACCACTAACCGTCAGAACACCGACAGTCATAACATCGACACGTCATGACATCTAATTTTTTTTTTTTAGATGTTATGACTGTCAACGTTCTGACGGGTAGCGATTGTGACTGTCGATGTCGATGTAAATGACGTGTGTGACGTTTAGCGCTTTTGACGATTGTTCGAAATGTTAGCATCCCCATAATTAGATATTATTTCAAGAAAAATTTTATCATAGGATTGCGCTGTCTCAGTAAAGAACGATGTTGGCATAATGTATTATTTTTTTTTTTGTGTTTCTTTCTATCAGACCAGAGCACTTCGTATCGAAGGAGTTGTCGTAGAAACTTGAAAAAGGGCTAATTTAATTGTAAATTGGAAGGACTAGTGCCCTTTTTAATAGCCGAAAGTGATTGGAAGCCAACTAACACCCTTTCTACGCCCACCATTTCCCCAAACATATCCAATCAAAATTTTGAGATATCCAATTTGTTCAACGTAGTTGAAAGATCTGGAAATTATGTCTTTGAGGAGCACTCTCACCCCTCCCCCCTACAGCCCTCAGGGCAAGGGTTGTAAGTTATGCCCTGGGGGCATATACGGTTCGTATGGAAAGGGTTGTCGTAGAAACTACACAATGAGGTCATTCGCTTGGAAATTCTAAGGGCTAGTGCCCTTTTTAATAGTCGAAATTAATTGGAGAGCACCTAACCCCCCCCCCCCTCACGCCCACCATTTTCACCAACCACATCCAATCAGAATTTTGAGATAGAAATTTTGTTCAAAGTGTCTATTTCTTTTTGACATATGAAGCGAATTCGGCTCTATTAGAGCTTTTGATAGCCTTTGGAAAATAAATATTATCTTATCTTATCTCAAAGTGTTTGAAAGCTTTGGAAATAAGGTCTTTGAGGATGACAACCTCCCTATAGCCTTCAGGGCAAGGGTTGTAAGATATGTCCTGGGGGCATATAAGCTTTTTATAGGAAGTGTTGTCGTAGAACCTTCAAAAACGGCTCATTCGATTGGAAACTAAAAGGGCTAGTGCCCTTTTTAATAGTTGAAAGTGATTGGAGGGCAACTAACCCACCTCTCACGCCCACCATTTACCCAAACAAACGCAATCAAAATTTTAAGATAGCCATTTTTTTCGACTTAGTTGAAAATTCTGAAAATTAGGTTTTTGAGGATGATAACCTCCCAGAGCCCTCAGGGCAAGGGTTGTAAGCTATGCCCTGGGAGTATCATTTCCCGTTTGACAATTAGAGAAAGCGTTTCGTCCAAGATGAACATAATCATACTCGAACTATTCCGTGAGGAAACTACATTGTAAGTATTTTAAAATGTTTGCCAAGACGAAAGAAATGAACGACAATAATTTAAAAACAGAAGGAGTGAGTACGCTAAAAGACATGAATGGTGACCAAATAGGTGTGAATTTGCATATGTTACATTTGGATAACTTCGATAACTTAAAAATTCGAATATCCTATCAGTAATATTACATAGCGAACATTCCCAGTGAAAGTGTTCTAATGTTTACCAGTGAACGTGGTAAACATAATATTGTGTGTTTTAAATCGTTCTTATATGTAGTGTTAGATGTTCAGATAGACTTATGTGTAGCGTTGTCATACTATTCATTTAATTTACCGTAGATAGGAAGCATAATTATCCTATAGTTAGCAAAGGATAAAAACTTGTAAAAGGTGAATTTAAAAAAAAAAACCTCATAGTAAAAGTAGAATAGCCCCAGCCTTGTTGGAAATGTAAAAGTCATCAGTGTTAGATGTAGAAAAAAAATCTTTAGTATAGTAGCTAGGCTAGAACCATAGATAATATCAGTCCGGTAGATGAACTTTAGATAGGGATGTATAATAAAAATAAGAAACGTAATAGAGAAATTCTTTAGCACTCCTGATTAAGCTTATATAAAAGTATAAAATAATACAATGCCAATCAAAATTACGTAGGACCAATAGTAAATAAATCGCGAATATTTCAAAAACCCAAGGGCAAGCAAATCCTAATGACGAGATGTCATTAAATAATGGGAAGGGTAATATGTACCCTGAGTAATATGTGATATATTTAAAATACAGAAAAATAAAATTCTTTCTGTCTAAAGATAATTCCAACATAAATTAAACTTCCCCTAATTAAGTTCAAATCCCGTTTCCAAGAGTCTAAATTCTTAATGAGCAAAAAGAGAAACTGCGTTTTAGCCTCAGCCAAACAACGACGCTATTCGGTTGTGAATTTCGCTAAGATATTTGTTAATAAAAAAATGCTAGATACAAAGTTTCTCAGGAAGTTTAAGTATAAGAGCAGTATCAATGTTTAAATCATCGAAAATATTAAAAAAAAATTATTGGATGAACGGTTGGCATAATTAAGTGAGTTGGTAAACATAATAACAAGGTAGCGGCCCCCTCCACAGGACTTGGGCCAATCGTGAAATAGCACTCAGAGCGCAGAAGCAGGAATAATTTTAATATAGTGAAGAAAAGTGTTTTTCGGGGCATTCGCAGATCAGAATTATTATTATGGGCATTGACTTGTCAAAATCTTTTCGATTCATTTTGTCAGAACTATTATTGGACATTCATTTGTCAGAATTATCATTATGCAGTCATTGTAGAGATTCGGTCATTATTATCTCTGCCTCTAATTGTCGTCAATTGAAGTGAAGCACTGTTGTACACCTAAATGTAAGTCTCAATAAAAATATTGCTTTTCTATGTGTGTTTGTTTTATTTATATGTCTGTATCTAATTTCACAACAGGTGACTAATTCATAGGTACTTCTTTGGCAACGTTTCCTAAGAGATCGGATTTCGAGATAACTCAAGGAAAAAATTTCAAATTTAGATACTTACGTATTCGATTTTCTCGCTTTCAGCGAGTGACGCGGTCACCCATTTATTTTACTCCCCATTGTTGTGGTGCAATCCCTGATGCAGCAATCTTTAACGCCACCTATGGCCCAATCTTTAACGCCACAAGTGGAGCAATATTTAACGCCACAATTTAACACAAAAATTTGAATTTAGCTTCTTCTTTTTTTTAACTTCCCTTGCACACAAAAAAATACCACCCTCAAATTAACTTAATGCTATTGTGATCTTCAGCTCAAATTGGTACTGAGATGATCAAACAGTTCGTGGTAACGAACAGTAAGTAAGGAGCAACCCGGCTCAAGGGTAACCGAAACTCTAGAAAACAGGTTTTTGATACCAATAGATACATCAAAAGAATCATATTTCAACGCTGAATTCAAATATATAACTTTCATCAAGTTTAGTCCTACCCATCAAAAGTTACGCGCCTGAGAAAATTTGGCTGATTTTCGAAAACAGGGGAAAAGACCCCCTAAAAGTTAAAGAACCTTAATGAAAATCACACCATCATATTCAGTGTATCAGAGAACCCTACTGTAGAGGTTTTAAGCTCCTATCTACAAAAATGTGGAATTTTCAATTTTTTGCCAGAAGAAAGATCACGGATGCGTATTTATTTGTTTCCATGAAGGAAGTTTTCACGGGGAAAGGGACATTGCTATGAAGAGAGCGCCGGATTTCCCAGCATTATTTTAAAAAAAGATCAGAAATTATATATAAGAAAAACAAGTTTTCCAAATGAAAATAAGGAGTAACATCAAAACTTAAAACTAACAGAAAATATTACGTGTATGGTTGGGTTCACCCCCTAGTCAATACCTCGCTCTTTAAGCCAAAGATTTTTTTAGTACTTTCATAAGAGCTATTTATTCTAAATAACGGCCTTTGTGATTAAGAGGTCATTTTTAAAGAATTGGAACAAAATTCGAACTTTAGCTTAAAGAGCGAGGTATTGACTAGGGGGCGAGCCCCCTAATATACGTGTTAAAAATTTGTGAATATAGAAGGTCGTTACTTAAGTTAATTCGTAAGTTACGTATATTTATTACTAATAAAAACGTTCGTAAATAAAATTAAACAAGTTTCGAGAAAGCCATTTAACCAAATGAAAGTAAAATTAATATGCAAATTTTGCTTTAATTATTCATGTACGGTGAGCCAAAATCAACTAATAGAACAGACAAACGAAAAAATCATAGGAAGCGCAATTGCGCTGCCTAAGCAAAGAACACTGTTGGCACAATGTTTTTTTTTTCTTTTTCATGGTCTTAGACCAGGGCACTTCGTATCGAAGGAGTTGTAGTAGAAACGACGAAAAAGTCTCATTCGATTAGAAATGGGAGTGGCTTGTGCCCTTTTTAATAGTCGAAAGTGATTCGAAGGCAACTAACACCCCTTCCACGCCCAACATTTCTCCAAACACATCCAATCAAAATTTAGAGATAACCATTTTGTTTGACGTAGTTAAAAAACTGGAAATTATGTTTTTGAGGATGACACTCAAAAACATAACACACACAGCACTCAGGGCAAGGGTTGTATGTTATGCCCTGGGGTATTTAAGGTTTTTTTTTTACAGAAAGCGTTGTCGTAGAAACTTCAAAACGGAATCATTTGATGTGAAATTGAAACAGCTATTGCCCTTTTTGATAGTCGAAAGTGATTGGATGGCAAGTAACCCCCCTCTCACACCCACCATTTCCTAAAACACATCCAATCAAAATTTTCAGATAACCATTTTGTTCAACGTAGTTGGAAGGTCAGGGAATTCTATATCTAAGGATGGAAACCCCCTCTAAGCCCTCAGGTCAAGGGTTTTAAGTTTTGCCCTGGGGCATATAAGGATTTGTAGATAGCGTTGTCTTAAAAACTTCAAAAAGGGGCTCATTTAATTGAAAATTGAAACGGCTAGTGCCCTTTTTAATGGTCAAAAGTGATTGAAGGGCAACTAGCCCCTCTCTCATGCCCACCATTTCCCCAAAAACTACCAATCAAAGTTTTGAGATAGCAATTTTCTTTAACGTTGAAAGTTTTGGAGATTTAGTCTTTGAGGATGACAGCCTCCCCAGGCCCTCAGGGCAAGAGTTGTAATTTATGCCCTTGGGACATACAAGGCTTTTATAGAAAGTTTTGTCGGAGAAACTTCAAAAGGGATCATTCGATTGGAAATTGAAAGTGCTAGTGCCTTTTTTAATAGTTGAAAGTGATTGGAGGACAAGTAACGCCCCTCTCACACCCACCATTTCCCCAACCACATCCAGCCAAAATTTTGAGATAGCCATCTTATTCAACCTAGTTGAAAGGTCTTGAAATTAGGTCTTTGAGGATGACAATCTTCTCACAGCCCTCAGGGCAAGGGTTGTAATTTATGTCCTAGAGTCATATAAGATGTTTATGGAAAGCGTTGTCGTAGAAAATCAAAAAGGGCTCATTCGATTAGAAATTGAAAGGACTAATGCCCTTTTTAATAGTCGAAAATGATCGGAAGGCTTGACCTTTTTATATTAAAGAGCGATATGGGTACAATGTATTATTATTTTATTTATTTTTTTTTATCAGGGCACTTCGTATCGAAGGAGTTGTCGTAGAAACTTCGAAAAGGGCTCATTCGATTGAAAATAGAAAGGGCTAGTGCCCTTTTTCATAGTTGAAAGTGATTGGAGGGCAACTAATTCCCCTTTCTCGCCCACCCTCCCATTTGTCCATTATGTCTAAAAACTAAATGTTGCTTTAAAATTAAATCAAAATGCACTGTGCTAATGCTAATTCCCAATAAGGCATCTCAGCAGTATCCCAAGAACGACTGAGGGTATTATGTTAAAAATTTTGGGGCTACTTCTGCTCTTAAAATTTAACCAAATTAAAATAACGTAAGTGTATCCAAGCTATCGATGAAAGTAAACAGATTTTTTTGCGAATGGTAACAAGTTTTCTATTCCAGGTCAACTAGAGGAGGTATGAAACTAAACTAAACACTACTATTTGTGTCCAGATTTTTAAAAGGGAGTTATGTTGTTCAAAATTGCTGAAAATTTTTGTCCAGCATACAATTAGCAGGCCAAACAATAAAGTCTTAAAAAAAGAAAAGATTTAAAGAATTATTTTCTTTTTCCCTGAAAAGACTATGTCCATATAAAACGACCAGAAATTAATTAAAAAAACTTTTTCCACAAAATAAGTTTTTCAAAGAAAAGTAAAGAACTCCATTAAATCAAAAACGAACAAAAATAAAATCAAATAATCTACCAAGCGTGAAACTACCACAAATCATCATCGATAAATAAATGAAACCCAAAACGAACAGAAATTACAACAAATAACCGAGTCAAACTCAAAACAAGAAGAAATTAAGATGAATAGGGCTCAAAACCCTTATGTCTTCCCAAGACCAAAACATAATTTGCACATTACTGAAAAATACAAATGAATGTGCATTGTCAGTTTAATATACAATATTGATATTTAGTAATCAAAATGTTAATATTATTTGATTTATTAAAGTTATAAAAGTAAAAACATTTATATTTTTTCAGCAAAGTGCAAATTATGTTCTGGCCTTGGGAAGGCATAGGGGTTTTAAGCCCTACTCAAGTTAATTTCTTCGCGTTTTGAGTTTGACTCGGTTATTCATTGTAATTAAATAAAAAAAGAAATCTGAAAAATAAGTTTTTAAAATAAAATTAAAGGTAATTTTAAAGTTAAGCTCAGCAGATACAAAAATCTGTTAAAATTCAAACATAAAACGACTAGAGATTATTAATTAAAGAATAAATCAAACCCAAAAGGAACAGAAATTAAATAAACAATCATAGGAAAAAACATAAAACAAGTAATAATATAAATCAATAAATAGATCTTAAAGCGAGTAATACTTGGATTAAATATGAAAATCAAGCTTAAAACGAAAAAAAAAATTTTGATATTCAAGTATAAATGAAATTTAAAATGGATAGAAATTAAACAAACAATCAATGCAAACAAACATACAAAAGATATTAATGTACATGAATAAATAAATCTTAAAACAAGTGAAACTTAAATTGAATATGCAAATCAAGCTTAAAACGAACAAAAATCACTACAAACAAGAGTTTGGGTATCGCCTCCTTCCCTCACTGTAAAATTTTAAAGCCTACTGGTCATTGGCACTATCCAGACAAGAGTTTGGATACTGCCCCCTTCCTTAACTGTAAATAATAACCAAAAGCCTAGTGCTTCATTAGCGCCTCACTGAAAACGAATTATATTACAAATATTTTATTTTCCAGTTCTTACAGCATTGAAAATAAAAATAAAAT
Source organism: Artemia sp. Qi Xiang Cuo (assembly GCF_049724085.1). NCBI lineage: Eukaryota > Metazoa > Arthropoda > Branchiopoda > Anostraca > Artemiidae > Artemia > Artemia sp. Qi Xiang Cuo. The sequence goes on along the minus strand of NC_142807.1, from coordinate 41,456,549 downwards.
TAGAGTCAAATAAATTCTTGAACTGATGGATCTTTCAACAACTAATATCATTATAAATCAAATATTTAATTTGATTTCGTCTATACTTTCCAAGACTGTTCAAGACACATATAGTTTTTCAGTAAAGCGCCAATGACGCAGTAGGTTTAAGACTTTTACAGTGAGAGAAGGAGGCGATACCCAAACTCTTGTTTGTATTGATTTTTGTTCATTTCAAGCTTGATCAGTATATTCAACTGAGGTTTCACTCGTTTTAAGATTTATTTATTCATTTACATTAATATCTATTGTATGTTTGTTTGCAATGATTATTGATTTAATTTCTATTCGTTTTAAGTTTCATTTATACTTCAATAGCAAAATATTTTTTTTTTCGTTTTAAGCTTGATATTAATATTCAATCTAAGCATTACTCGCTTTAAGATCAATTTATTCATTTATATTATTACTTGTTGTATGTTTTTCCTATTATTGTTTATTTAACTTCTGTTCGTTTTGGGTTTCATTTATTCTTTAATAGTAATTTCTGGTCGTTTTGACTTTGTATTTTAAAAGGTATATGTATCTGCTGAGCTTAACTTTAAAATGGCCTTTAATTTTCTTTGAAAAACTTATTTTAGGAAAGTTTTTTTTAAATTAATTTTTTTTCGTTTTTTATTGCAAAAAGTTTCAAGTTTTAAAAAATTCTTCATTTCAAAATCAAAACTTTAAAAAAAATCAAATCTTCATCAAAGCATCAAAACTGGTATCAAAGTAACAATATCAAAGTGAAAAAAGTTTGCCCCCTTTGAAATGAGCCCCTTTCAAGTTAATACGACGACCCCTTCTATGTGAAGTGCGCCTGGGAGAAAAAAATGGAGTTTGGGGGGAAGCTAGGTGCCCTCCGATCCCTTTTTACTCTTAAAAAGTGAATTACAACTTTCAATTTCCAATCAAATGAGCCCTCTATGAAGTTTATACGAGCATCCCTACCATAACAACCATATATACCCCCCAGGGCATATCTTACGAAGCCTTCCCTCGGGCCCTGGGGGGCTGTGTCGACACCGCAGTTTTGTTATCTGAACTTTGAACTATTTTTAGCAAAATGTATATCTCGAAATTTTTTTCTGATGCATTTAGGGCGTGGAGGGGGGGGGGGGGCTACTTGCCTTCCATTCTATTTTGACTCTTAAGAAATGAACGAGAACTTTCAATTTCCAATCAAATGAACTCTCTCCGAAGTTCATGCAAGCATTCCTTCCATAGAACGATAAATGCCCCCAGAGCATTACTTACAACGCCTGCCTCCGGGCCATGGGAGGTTGCGTCGACAAAGGAGTGTTTTTTATCTGACCTTTGAATTATTTTTAATGAAATGCCTATTTATAAAAATTTATCGGATAGGCTTGGGAAAAAAAGGTGTGTGGGAGGGGGGCTAGTTGCCCTCGGATATCTTGACTCTTAAAAAGTGAACTAGAACTTTCATTTTCCAATCAAATGAGCCCTCTATGAGGTTTGTACGAGCATCCCTTTCATAAGAACCATACACGCCCCCAGGATAACACATACAACGCCTACCCTCTGGGCCCTGGAGGGGGGGAGGGGTGTGTTGACACCCGAGTTTTTGTTATCTAACTTCTGAACCATTTTTAAAAAATGGCTACCTCAAAATTTATTGCGGATGGGTTTGGGAAAAAAAGAGCATGGGGGAGGGGGGGCTAGTTGCCCTTAAATCTCTTGACTCTTAATAAGTAAACTAGAACTTTCAATTTCAATCAAACGAGCCCTCTATGAAGTTTACACGAGCATCCCTTTCATAAGAACCATACATGCCCTTAGGGCATAACTTAGAACGTTTTCTCCCGGGCCCTGGGAGGTTGTACTGACACCGTAGTTTTTCTCATCCGATCTTTGAACTGTTTTTTTTCTAAAGTCTATCTAAAAATTTTCATCAGATGGTTTTGGAAAAAGAATTCAGGGGGGGGGGCTAGTTGCACTCGGATCTCTTTTTACTATTAAAAAGTGAACTCGAAGTTTCAATTTCCAATCAAATGAGCCCTCTCTGAATTTTATACGAGCATCCCTTTCATAAGAACCATATATACCCCAGGGCATGACTTCGAACGCCTGCCCACGGGTCCTGGGGGGTTGTGTCGACTCCTGAGTTATTGTTATCTGACTTTTGAACAATTTTTAACTTATTGGCTGTCTCAAAATTTTTATCGTATGCATTCGGAAAAAAAGAGCGTGAAGGGGAGGGGGGGGGCTAGTTGCCCTACAATCTTTTTTGACTCTCAAAAACTGAACTCGAACTTCAATTTCCAATCAAATTAGCCCTCTTTGAAGTTTTTACGAAAATCCCTTCCATAAGAACCATATATTCCCCCAGGGCATAACATACAACGCCTGCCTTCGGGCCCTTGGGGGCTGTGTCGACCCTGGAGTTTTTGTTATATGGTCTTTGAACTATTTTAAAAAAAATGGCTATCCCAAAGTTATTATCAGATGGGTTTAAGAACATAGTGCATGGAGAGGGGGGAGGGCTAGGTGCCCCCAATCTCTTTTGACTCTTAAAAAGTCAACTAGAACTTTCAATTTCCAATCAAATGAGCCTTCTTTGAAGTTTATACGAGCATCCCTTCCATAAGAATCATATATGCCCCCAGGACATAACTTAAAACGCCTGCCCCAGGGCCCTTGGCAATTGTGTCGACACCGGAGTTTTCGTTATATGATCTTTGAATTATTTTTAACAGAAATACTATGTCAAAATTATTATCGGATGCATCCGGGAAAAGAGGGCGTGGGGGGGGGCTGGTTACCCTCCAATATCTTTTGACGCTTAAAAAGTGAACTAGAACTTTCAATTTCCAATCAAATGAGCCCTCTCTGAAGTTTATACGAGCATTCCTTCCATAAGAACCATATATGCCCCATGTTATAATGTATTACCCTTGCCCTCAGGACCTTGGGGGGGGGGGGGTTGTCATGCTCAAAGATATAATTTTCAGAACTTTCAACTACGTTGAACAGAATGGCTATCTCAAAATTTTGATTGCATGTGTTTGGAGAAATGGTGGGCGTGGAAGGGGTGTTAGTTGCCTTCCAATCACTTTCGACTATTAAAAAGGTCACTAGCTCTTTAAATTTCCAATCGAAAGAACCGTTTTTGAAGTTTCTATGACAAAGTTTTCTATAAAAAGCTTATATGCCCCAGGGCACAACTTACAACCCTTGCTATGGGGGAGTGTCCTCCTCAAAAACATAATTTAAATCTGGAGATGAACTACACGAACAGAACTTGTTGTATCAAAATGTTGATCTGATGTGTTTGGGGACCCGGTGGGCGTGGAAGGGGTGTTAGTTGCCTTCAATACTGTTTAACCACTAAAAATAACACAGTAATTTTCACCTACCAATTGAATGAACCCTTTTTGAAGTTTTTATGACAACCCCTTACATATGAAGTGCCTCTGGGAAAAAAAAGTAATAAATAATCATAGGCAGCGCAATCGCGCTGCCTAAGTAAAGAACGATGTTGGCACAATGTATTATCAGTATTTTTTTTCTTCTTCTTCCATATCAGGGTACATCGTATCGAAGGAATTGTCGTCGAAACTTCGAAAAAGGCTCACTCGAATGGAAACTGGAATGGCTAGTGCCCTTTTTAATAATCGAAAGTGATTGGATGGCAGCTAACACAACTTTCCATATAAACCTTATATGTCCCCAGGGCAGAACTTACAACCCTTGTCCTGAGGGCTCTGAGGGGGTTATCATCCTAAAAGATGAAACCCAAAACGAACAGTAATTACAGTAAATAACTGAGTCAAACTCAAAACGAGCATAAATTAACATAAGTTGCGCTCAAAACCCCTATGCCTTCCCAGGGCCAGCACATAATTTGCACTTTACTGAAAAAAATACAAATTAATATGCATTGGCAGTTTAATATACATATAGCGATATTTAGTAATCAAAATGTTTATATTATTTTAATTTATTGATGTTATAAAAGTAAAAACATTTATATTTTTTTTCAGTAAAGTGGAAATAAAGTTCTGGCCTTGGGAAGGCATAGGGGTTTTGAGCCCAACTTATGTTAATTTCTGTTCGTTTTGGGTTTCATTTATTTATCGATGCTGAATCATGGTAGTTTCACGCTTGGTAGATTATTTTATTTTATTTTTGCTCAGTTTTTGTTTAATGGAGTTCTTTACTTTTCGTTGAAAAACTTATTTTGCGGAAAAAGTTTTTTTAATTAATAATAAATGAAAAGGCTAACGCTCTGCATTGCTACACTAATTTCTCTGGTTTTGTTATTTCCCTCATGTTCCTACTCTAGGTCATGTTTAAAGCAAAGGTTCAAGATTTGGATTAATGTCAAAAGACAAGCTCTGAATTAAGGACCGCTGCAGACGTGCGCCACCTCATTATTCGAAGACTATTCTTAATGATGAAGCAGGCTAATTGGATGACTATTGATTCCTACAAAGGAACTCTTTGATGTCCGCAGAATATTAAAAGTGAATAGCCTGGATGATGGAATTCACAATAAACTCTTCCTTATATCCAACATACAGAACTCTTTTAGGGAAAATTGACGATAGTTATGAAATCCCTTCTGTAATAACCAAGCTGTTTATGGGGAAAGGCCTATCTCCTGTAGAACTTATGTTAGAGGCAAAGTTTCCAAATGCTTATTGGCCTGGACTGAGGTTTTAAACAGTCAAGTCATTGATCGCAATTTTTATTGTCCCTATTCAAAAAGATGTATGTTGTCAAGTTGATTTTCCCAATCCTGTTCGATAATTGCAACCACAATAGCAACAAATTTCCGCAATCTGATTCTGCTTAGGACATATTTGCGTTCGACGATGGAAGACCAGCGTAAAGATTACTCCCCTCATGATATACTGCGAGACTGAACTTTTAGGGCTAAGCGGGAAATTTAATAGCTTGGCATTAAAAGGTGATATAAATTTTAATTTCACTAAGAATATAAAGACTGGTTAGAATGATAGGATACTGAGAAAAGGTTATTGGTTTACCAAATAATAGATTAGTAAATGCAACTTATCTGGAGGTGTTGCAGGTTCATGGGCTTCCCTTATATTATCTGGAGGTGTTGCAGGTTCATGGACTTCCCTTATAAGATCTATTTTAAATAATTGCGGTTATCAGGTGTTTGTAATGAAGGAGAGGGGATAGGACTGGAAGAAGAAAATATGGCAAAATTAGTAAAAAGTGTGTTGGAGAGTAGAGTAGTACATTATACTTTGCGTACAATTCAATTCAATTCAATTCAATTTTATTCGAATAAAAACATAACACAAACATTAATAACAATAAATATCCTAGAAGATAACTTTTTAAGGACCAAAAGAAAAAAAAAAATTAAATTACCACTGAAAGAGAGAAAAAAAAAAATAGAATAATAAAACCTGGCTAATTAGATCAAATTTGTTAAAAATGGAAATATTAAATTATACCATCAAGTTTTGTTACATTTTTATACAACTTGCAGAAACTTGTGGCTAGTTCAACACTGGAGGGAATGTTGTTCCATTGAATAATAGATTTGTAAATGGGAGATTGCTGGGCAGCACTAGAAACGCATTTAGGAATTTTAAAGGCTCTATTGGATGAACGGAGACAGTGGGCTTCCAAATTATTAATATTATAATAGGTTAGGAGTTGAGGTGGAAGATTATTGTGGAAAGCAGAGTAAGCAAGCGATAAATTTAGTTTTTGTATGATTTGATCAAGTGGAGCTATGCGAAAATCTGAATACAAATCACGAGTTGGATATAGACGGGGAAGCCGAAAAACTGCTTTAATGGCGCGGTTTTGGGCAAATTTGAGTTTTTTAATGAAGGACCGTTTTGTATTTCCCCAAACTGATCCACAATAAGAAAGGTAAGGAAAAATAAAGGAATAATAGAGGGTAACTAGGATGTCAGGAGGAAGAAAATAATTCACACGGTTAATCATAGCAACTTGTCTCAAAATTATTGCTGTTATGTAGGAAATATGATTAGAGAATGACAAGCATGAGTCAATAAATACACCAAGAAACTTGGCAACCTCCACTTGTGGGAGGATGTCGGAGGAGTACCTGAGACCAAGAGCAGGTTGAATAACGTCTTTGTTGTAGGGGGTTCTGAATAACACTATCTGGCTTTTTTTGCTATTAATGGTCATGTTATTCGTAAGGCACCACGTCTGGACTCTGTTCAGAAGGACTTGGGCAGAGGTTATTGCCAATGGTAGATTGGTGCCAGTGATGAAGAAGTTGCTGTCATCAGCAAATAATACAGGATACACTGAAGGGCCCAGGTCTATAAAAAGATCATTGATATACAGGAGAAATAAAATAGGGCCTAGAACGGAGCCTTGCGGGACACCCCTCCAAACAGGTAAGGGCTGAGAGGATACTCCACCCAGGCTCACACTCTATACCCTTCCAGATAGATAAGAATCAAACCAAGAGAGGGGAACACCACTAATACCGTAACTATTTAATTTACTTATTAAAATACTATGATCGACCATGTCAAAGGCCTTAGAAAAATCCAAAAATAAGCCCAATACAGTTTTTTTAAGATCGAGTTGTGAGCGTATGAACTGTGTGGCGTCAATTAGAGCATGAGAAGTTGAAAATTTCTGCCGAAAGCCCTATTGGTGAGGAGAAATCAAGGAAACGGAGTGCTGACTGCCAAACAGCAAGGGAGACAGACGTCTGAAGATGATTCTCTCGAGCACTTTGGATATAACAGGAAGAATTGAGATTGGACGATAATTACCTATCTCAGTTGGATCGCCCTTTTTAAGAACTGGAATAACAATGCCTGACTTTAGTAAATCAGGGAAAACTACGTGGGTTAAAGATAGGTTGGCAATATGCTTGATGGGCTCGTAGACAAAAGGAGATATGGTCTTCAGGAGCTTATTACTTAATCCAAGACAGTCAGGAGTAAAACTATTAGGGAGAGAACCGATGATTTGAAGTACCTCATTGCTAACAGTTGGGCAAAAAAACATGGATCTAAAATTGAAGCAAGGGAATACAGCCTGTGAGGAGGAGCGGGAGTCAGTATGAGGAACATTCAAAAAATAATTATTAAATGCATCAGGTGCATGTAAAGGGTCAATTAATCTACCATTTGTGTCTTTAAGGCGAATATGTATAGACTTTGATTTTCTATTTTTTAAAAGTATATCATTAATGGTGGACCATATCTTTTTCAGATTTCCTTTGCAATTGGGAATTTTTGTATAATAATAATTTTTCTTCGCTTCACGGATGAGTTTAGTGTATAAGTTTTTATAATGTTTATAATTAGATAGGTCAATATCGCTACGGGTCTTACAGGCTAACTTATATAATTTGTTTTTACGATATGAGGAGACAATGAGGCTATGTGACATCCAGGGGCAAATAGGGATATTTTTCCGGTTAGGTTTACGAATAGGAAAAGTTGAATGGATAATCTCACTTAGCCTTTGGGCAAAACCATTTGTGGCAGAATTTACCTCTTGACAATTTAAGACATCAGACCAGTCAGTGGTTCTTAGGCAATCGATGAAATGGTTTATATTTGCAGAACTGTACTTTCGAGTAGGTGTTGGGATATTAATTCTAGACCGTAGAGGTAGTGGTTGCGAAGGTAGAGACAAGTAAATAGGAAAATGGTCTGACAGATCCGAAAATACTATATTTGAGGACAGGTCATTTCCCAGGGAAGTGTATACAAAAATGTTGTCAATTAATGTTGAAGTTGATCTCACAGGATCGACTCTACTGGGGAAAAAAATTGTGGGTAGAAGACCACTCGCGGTTACCGATTCAAAAAAAGTGTCAGATTCAATATTTTTACCAACATTGAGTAGGTTGCAATTAAAGTCCCCAAGAACTATTGCCTTTTTATGGGTTAGGTTAATAAAATTAGAAAAATCATCAAACAGATTACAAAAACATGAGGTTGGAAATGGAGGAGGTTTATAAAATAAGGAGAGTATATAGGAATTTTGGCCGATAACTATGTTTACAATTATTGAATAAATACATCTGAGATTTAGTTGTGTAGAGAAAATAGATTCGCACTCTGATAGCCTGGTAAAATTTACATTCGAGCGGATGTAAAGTGAGATACCACCAGAACACTTAGTCAATCTCCTGGGCATATGGATTATTTGGTAACCAGGGAGTAAAAAATCACTAGTGTCATCATTATCGGAAAGCCATGTCTCTGTTAATCCTATTACATCGAAAGGGTAGACACCATTAATTGAAATTAAATCTTTAAACTTGAGACACTTATCCCGGATGCTTCTGATGTTGAAACAAAGAACATTAAGGGAATTATTATTTACTAGTTTTGGCTTCACATTAGTAGCAAAATCGAAAATATCAAGGTATTTACAACTAGCATTTGTTAAGGTACCAGGGGGGCTGCTTATAGGGTTGGCATGCTGATTATCATCTATATCGGGATAATTAAAAGCAATGTTATTAGAAAGGGATAAATTAGTTAAAAACGAAAAGTCACACATTAAATAGTCGTCAGGCGTTCTGATTGTGACTCAATCAGCCTATGTTGGCTTAAAACATTCAATTTGAATTTCTGCATCGGAAACTATGGTCTCGCCAAAGTGGGTTTTTGCCAAATTCTTCAGAATAATGCATTTCAACTGATTGGGTAACTCTAATTGGGAGATAAGCATAGAGGTAACTGTAAAGCTGGCTAATTTAAAGTACACGTTTGATTCATCTTCCAAAGCATTTGGAGAAACTGTGTGAAATCTGTGGGGAGTAATTCCAGGTAGCTTTGTCGGTCTTGATGTCTTTCCTTGCGTAGGATTTTCCGAAAGGGGGTTCTTCAGGTTTTTTTTGGGGGCACTTGCTATCAAGGGGAACCATGGATTAGTTTTTTCTCGGATGAGATTATTCTGAAAATTTTCAACACTAGGGGAAGCATTGGGAACTCTTGGTGTCCTGGGGGCTGCTGGTTGCCTGGGGCATGTTGGTGGTTCAGGGGCTGTTGGTTGCCTGAGGCCTGTTGGGGGACGGGGGACTCTTGGTGTCCTTGGGACTTGCATTGCTACAAAAGGGATTGGAAGCTGTTACTCTTTTGCTATTCTTAGTATCTCTGCCCTTTGTTTATATTTGGGACAGTTTCCTTTATCTAGGGACTGGTGTTTGCCCTTACAATTAGTACATATTGGGTCAAATTGACAGTTTGACTCATTATGGTCCTTGCCAAGGCAAATCTTACAAATGTTGGAATCCTCTCTACAGTATTTATCTCAGTGACCAAGCTTTAGACATTTAGTACACTGTAATGGCTTTTCTTTGAAAGGCTTCAAAGATTTTTGCTGGCCAAAGAGGAACTCTTTATCCATATTGAATTGTCCTTGAAGCTCAAACAACACAGTTTTAAAGTTTAAGGTTTCAGTGGTTTCGCGACCAAGGGTATGAACACTAGAGACCGGAATGCATTCACCTTTTTCGTTCATCAATGCTTCCATCAGGTCCGAGTTTAGAAATGATTTAGGGATATTGTAGAGCACTGTCTTTGTTTTTATTGGGCTTGGGGACCACAGGTGGGCTGTGACAACAACATTTTGAACACTTTTTAGCTCCATTACCTTTTTCACTGATGTGGGATCGTTCAAAAGGATATCTAGGGATCCTGGTCTGTTTATATTCATATTAAAGTTGCAACGAATGGTCTTGAAGAGGGAAACTCGAAACTTTGGTAGATCACGGTGGGTAAACAAGCAATTATCAGATTGGGGAACTAGTTGAATAATTACCGGGGAATCGGCTGGATTTCTTGAAGAGTTGTTCGTGGTATCAGTTAGATGTATTATTGCTGAATCTGGTGGACTTTTTGTTCTCTGTCTTCTACGCTTAGTCGAGTTTAATATCTTAAAGCCTTCTTCATCTTTTTCAGTATCAGTTGTTGAGGGGGATGGACATTGGGTGGTATCCATGTTTAGGGTATGAATACTCTTCAGAGAGGTCGCTGGTACATTCGCAGCTTTAGGGGGGGTTCTAGCAAGGGCTTTTGAAGATGGTTGAAATGGTGACTTACTCATATCCCTATCAGGAGGTTTTTTTGGAGGCTCCTTTTTTCCAAACATTTGAGCTATTCAAACTCACAAATTCGAACACTAATTAGAAATCGTTTCACAATAAATTCAAAATAATCAACAGTAACGAGAAAAGTACCAGTAATCTGGTTTAGTGTTTACTAATCAGTTGCCAAAAATTTAAATATTCACTATTTTAACAAAGTTAAATAGATTAATGGGTCACCTTAAGTCAAAGTATCCACAAGTCTTATCCAAGACAGGAATTATTCACGGTTTGTTCACAGGTTAGGTTGCAAAATTGCTGGTATCCATATTATAAATAATTCACAAGAGAAGTCTTATCAAAAACATGAATTAATCACGTTTTTGTACACAGGTTAGGTTGCGAAATTACAGGAATCACAGGAGAAGTGTCTCCTCTGAACTCTCAATCAAGACTGAGTACAGCACTAGGAATTACCATGCTATTTGCGTACAGCACTAGGGCCATACTAATTGCTTAATGCTCTACACTTTTTCAAAGAGAGTGAGTATCCTCTCACATGGCCTTCCATTTCTACAAGACGTATAGGAATTCCCATACTATTTACTTAATGCTCTACACCTTTTCAAAGAGAGTGAGTATCCTCTCACACCTATACTTCCTTGGTACCTTTCGAAAAAAGTGATAAAAAAAACACGTCTTTAGCAACTTCGTTCATCATGATTGTGTATAAGGTTTCAATTGCACATGGAATTACACAAGAATATACAGTGCAGTTTGACGTGCACATTGCAAAAAGCGAGCAATCCTTTACCTATAAAGTGGTCTAACACGTTTTGAAACTATAATCAAGATTGTATGGAAAATACAATTCTCTGGTTCAAATATGAAAATTAAGTCCAATTTTGGATCAAAAAATAAACTATTTCCGCAAAATCTGAGCTAATAAGGGTTTTTGACCGTAAACTCTGGTTTTTTGTAAGAAAATTATGGAAAATAAAATTTTTTGGTTCAAATGTGAAACTTAAGTCCAGTTTTGGATCGAAAAATAAACTATTTCCGTAAAATCTGAGCTAATAAGGGTTTTTGACCGTAAACTCTAGTTTTTGTAAGAAAATTATGGAAAATACAATTCGTTGGCTCATAGGTAAAACTTAAGACCTGTTTTGGATATAAAAATAAATTATTTCTGTAGAATTTGAGCTAATAAAGTCTTTTGGCCGTAAACTCTAGTTTTTGTGTTTCCTTAAAATATGAGCTAATAAAGGTTTTTGGCCGTAAAGTCTAGTTTTCTGTAAGAAAATTACGGAAAATGCAATTCTCTGATTCAAATGTGAAACTTAAGTCCAGTTTTGGATCGAAAAATAAACAATTTCCGTGAAATCTGAGCTAATAAGGGTTTTTTACCGTAAACTATCTTTTTTTAAGAAAATTATTGCAAATACAATTCTTTGGCTCAATTGTGAGATTTATGTCAAGTTTTGGAGGAAAAAATAAAATATTGCCGTAAAAAACTATCTAATATCGTCTTTTGACAGTAAACTCTAGTTTTTTGTAATAAAATAATAGAAAATTCAGTTCGATGAATCATAGGTGAAACTTAGATCCAGTGTTTGATCAAAAAATACAATATTTACGTCGAATCTGCACTGAAAAAGGTTTTTGGCCGTAAACTCTAGTTTTTGTTTTTCTTTAAAATATAAGGGCCCTTTTCGTAGTTTCTACGACAACACTTTCTATAAAAACCTTATATGCCGTCAAGGCATTACTTATAACCCTTTCGACGACCCTACGACAACCCTTTCTATATAAACCTTCGAGGCCCCCAGGACAGAGCTCCCCCCCCGTCCTCGGCGGGCTGTGGGGGGGGATCATAACATACCACAAGTGCCGGTCTGAAAACTACGTTGAACCAACTTACTATCTCAAAATTGTGATTGGATTTGTGGGGGGAAATGTTGGGCGTGAGAAGTGTGTTCGACTATTAAAATGGCACTAGCCCTTCCAATTTGCAGTAGAATGGGCCCACTTTCTATAAAAACCTTATATGCCGCCAGGGCATAACTTACAACCCTTGCCCTGAGGTTTTTGGGGGCTGTCATCCTCAAAGACCTAATTTCAAGAACTTTATACTACGTTTAACAAAATGGTTATCCCAAAATTATGATTGGTTGTGTTTGGGGAAATTGTGGGCGTGAGAGGGGGTTAGTTTCCCTCCAATCACTTTTGACTATTAAAAATGGCACTAGCCCTTTCAATTTCCAATCAAATGAGCCGTTTTTGAAGTTTCTACAACAACACTTTCAATAAAAACCTTATAAAACAAAACGTCATAACTTACAACCCTTACCCTAAGGGCTGTGGGGGGGGCGACATAATCAAAGGCCTAATTTCCAAAAATGTCAATGAAGTTGAACAACATTTCTATCTCAAAAGTTTGAGTGGAAGTGTGTAGGGAAATTGTGGGCATGAGAGCGTCGTTAGTTGCCATAGAATCACTTTCGACTATTAAAAAGGGCATTAGCCCTTAGAATTTACAATAGAATGAGCGGTTTTTGAAGTTTCTACGACAACGCTTTCTATTAAAACCTTATATGCCCCCACGGCATAACTTACAACCATTGCCCTGAGGGCTGTGGGGGGAGTGTCCTTCGCAAAGACATAATTTCCAAATCTTTTAACAAGGTTGATTGAAATGGCAATCTCAAAATTTTGATTGGATGTTTTTGGGGAAATGGTGGGCGTGGAAGGGGTGTTAGTTGCCTTCCAATCACTTTCGGCTATTAAAAAGGGCAGAAGCCCTTCCAATTTTTAATCGAACGAGCCGTTTTCGAAGTTTCTACGACAACTCCTTCGATACGAAGGGCCCTGGTCTAAAAGAAACAAGCAAAAAAAATTATAAAAATAATATATTGTGCCAACATCGTTCTTTACTTAGGCAGCGCTATTGCGCTGCCTATGAAACAATGATAATTAATAGTGTAATAATTAAGTATTCAAAAACAGACAACATAATAAAATTTACTATTTTCTTTTTACTTTTACCACTCCGAATGGGGAGTTTGTAAACAAGATAAGCGAACACTGATTCGTTTCCCGTACTTTGAGTAGATATTAAAAAAACAAAGTTGGACAGAATCCCTTTTTTGTCTGGCCAACTTCACTTTTTTTATATCAATTCACAGAAAAATCAATTATTTAATGAACCATTATAAAAAAAAACTGCTAATTTGTCGTTGGAACTCAGCCACAATAAAAATTTCCATAGTTATTTATAGTATTAACATTTTGTGGAGTGTTTTGAACATTAGAGAAAATTAAATGCCTGAATTCAACAGGAACCATCACAATTTTGGGTGTGGTTTAAGATCAAAACAAGTTTGGGACAATTTGATGTTGGGGGGGGGTGTATTTTTTTCATGAAATTACAAAAAAACCCATTTTTCAATGAAAATACAAAAAAGTTTTATTTTCAAAGCCTAGTGAGGAAAAGTCTCAGCTATATACACATTTAGATTAGCCAACCAGTTGGCTATTAGATCTCATTTACCATGAAGACCTAATGTAAGAGAAAGAAACTTTACCAATAATACATTCTCTTTTCAGGCCATGTGTTTACGCTACAAGCTGAATGGAAGAAGGCCAGAACTATATTTGCCGTGTTACTCCCAAACATTCTCTTGTTTGCAAGAAATTCAAAATATTGCTCGTTCTTGTTTTGTTACAGTAAACATTGCATTATCTCTTTTTATTAAATTTTCCCAAAAACTTTTTTTAGTGTAACGTATCTCAGCGTGATGGATTTGAATATAAATTATTGATGAATTCATTCATTCAATTACTGAAAAGGGCTTATCAATAGAGATACCACCAGATATATATATATATATATATATATATATATATATATATATATATATATATATATATATATATATATATATATATATATATATATATATATATATATATATATATATATATATATATATATATAGCTATATAGCTGTATAGCTATATAGCTCTGTAGTGAATATCCATCTTGATATTAGCGAAAGAGCCTAAATATTATGTAGATATGATGAGCGGAAAGCAAGATATTCCTTATCCCTGCCTAAGACCTGTCCCGGCCATCAAAGTAAAATGAAGGAAAAGAGAAAATCTAAATTAATGGGCACTCCAAATAAATTATCATTATCACTTTGCAAAAATAATGACATTTTTCTTAATCCAGGCACCCTCTTTTCTAATTTCCTAACCCGCCTCTTACCCCACCCCCTTTCAATAAATAAGGTCAACACCCTTGCCCCCTCCTTAAAAAATTACTTTTAGCTCCTTTAGAATCAACCTTTAGTACCATAATTTGCACTCTGCTAAGATATTTACATTTTTTATTAATCCTTACGTGCTCTTTTCTAACCCTATTTTTACCCCTTTTCACTAAATAAAGTCCAGTCAACACCATTAAACACCATTATCCTTGCCCCCCCTCCTCAATAAATTACTTTTAGCTCTTTATGGCAGAGAATCCTAGTTAGCTATTTTTCTTTTTTGTGTATAAACAGACTCAATTCAGTAGCCAAGCGGTTCGTTATTTTATATTTTCGTCTATACTTAGACTGTTTTTTGATAGCAAAATGGTTGGCTATATCGAGCACATGTATACATAAAACGGTTTGATATTAGCCAAGTAGTCTAAATATTATCTAGAGGTTATGAACGAAAAGTAATATTATTCATCACTGTACCTCCTACTATCCACTTCACCTGTGCCCATCATAGATAAAAGTACAAATAGGTGAAATAGAGGAAAATTTAAATTACTCGCCACTTCAAATCAACCCCACCTTACCCCAACCGCTCAAGAAGTGAAGTTAGATTAATCCTGAGAAAAAATATCTAAGCATAATAAAAATGTAGTGCTTTAGAAATAAATTTGGGATATATATTTGCACATTCGGGGGGGGGGGGTAAAATACCGCGAGTCTGCATGCAAAACTTGTTAGCCACAATTATTCTGATATTATGATGTAAGAATTGTTTTCTGACTTCACACTGTCTAAATACTCCCCCCCTAATTTGCAAATATATAGCCAAAATTACTTATTTTTCATCTATTCTATCACTGCTTTCTGTCTTTTCTCATGCCAAGCTAAAAGAAACTATCGAAATAAACCAGTTTACAGTGCGTCAATGGATGGACAATTTGAGTGGTCGGAGTATGTCATGACAAGAGCCTTATTTTGTACTCTGTTAGAATAATTACATTTTTTGTTAATCGTTACCGGCTCTTTTCTAACCCTATTTTTACCTCTTTTCACTAAATTAAGTCCAGTCAACCTCATTAAACACCATTATCGTTGCCCCCCCCCTCAATAAATTGCTTCTAGCTCTTTCTGGCAGAGAATCCTCGTTAGCCATTTTTGTTGTCTGTATATACAGATACTCACTTCAGTAGCCAAACGGTTCGCTATTTTATATTTTCGTGTATACTTAAACTGTTTTTTGATAGCAAAATGGTTGGCTATATTGAGCACATGCATACATAAAACAGTTTATATTAGCCAATTAGTCTAAATATCATCTAGAGATTATGAATGAAAAGTAATACATTCCACACCCCCTATCCCGTCCCGGCCTGTCATAGTGATATGGTGGAAAGCGAAAATTCAAATAAATCGGTACTTAAAATAAACCCCGCAACACCTTGACCGCTCGAAAAGTGAAGCTCGGTTAAACCTTGAAAAATTCACCTAACTAGGATAGAAATGTAATACTTAAGAAATAAATTTTGGATATATATTTGCACATTAGGGGGGTGGGGGTAAATTACAGAGAGTCTGCATGCAAAACTTGTTAGCCACAATTATTCTGATATTATGATATAAGAACTGTTTTCTGACTTCACACAGTATAAATACTCCCCCCCCTAATTTGTAATTATATAGACAAAATTACATATTTGTGATATATTTTATCACTGATCTGTGTCTTTTGTACTGCTAAGCTTGAAGAAACTATCGACAGAAACCAGATTAACGTAAACCAATGGATGGGCAATGTGAGTTGTTATTAAATGTCATACAAGTGCTATGATTTTTACTCTGATAAAATAACTATATTTTTGTTAATCCTAAACAGCTCTTTCTTATTTTATTTTGACTCAAAATAACTAGATAAAGTCCAGTACACACCCGGAGCCTTGCCCCCCCCCCTCCTTAAAAAATTGGTTTTAGATGTGTATGGCTAAGAATCCTAGTTAGCTATGTTTCTTGTCTGTATATAAAGAAACTCACCTCAGAAGCCTACT
Source organism: Artemia sp. Qi Xiang Cuo (assembly GCF_049724085.1). Classification (NCBI taxonomy): domain Eukaryota; kingdom Metazoa; phylum Arthropoda; class Branchiopoda; order Anostraca; family Artemiidae; genus Artemia; species Artemia sp. Qi Xiang Cuo. The sequence continues at coordinate 41,440,173 of NC_142807.1, read as the reverse complement.
GGTTTGCTATTTATATTTTTGTCTACACTTAGACTGTTTTTTGATAGCCAAATGGTTGGCTATATTGAGCATATGTATGAATAAAATGGTTAAATATTAGCCAAGTAGTCTAAATATCATCTAGAGATCATGAACGAAAAGTAATATATTCCACACCCCCCTTCTCTTCCTGACCCATCATAGTGAAATGATGGGAAAGAGCAAATCTAAATTACCTACTATTTAAGATAAGCCCTACTTTATCCCACCCCCTCGAGAAGTAAAGTTAGATCAATCCTGAGCAAGAACATTCAAGCAGAATAAAAATGTAGTACTTTAGAAATAAGTTTGGGATATATATTTGCACATTAGGGGGGTGGGGTTAAAGGACCGCGAGTCTGAATGCAAAATTTGGTAGCCAAAGTTATTATTTCTTCTTTAGGTAAGATTTTCTTTGGGGATTAAACCTTTATCAATCTTCACCCTCCCCCCCACTCTGAAATTATATATACAAAATTACTACTTTTTCATATATTCTCTTATATGTGTGTTTTCTAATGGAAAGCTAAAAGAAACTATGAAAAGAAACCAGTTTACGGTGTATCAATGGATGAACAATTTGAGTGGTTAGAGTATGTCATACAAGCACTATAATTTGCACTGTCTTAAAATAATTACATTTTTTTTAATCCTGACCGGCTCTTTTACTACCTTATTTTTACTCCTATTCACTAAATAATGTCCAGTCAACACCATTGTCCTTGCCCCCCCCCCTCCTTAAAAAATTAGTTTTAGATCTTTCTGGCTGTGAATTCTCGTTTGCTATGTTTTTTTTTTGTATATAAATAAACTCACCTCAGTATCCAACTAGGTCACTGTTTGATATTTTACCATCTACTTAAACAGTTTTTTTATAGCAAACTGCTTGGATATATCGAGCACAGGTATATTTAAAACAGTTTGATATTAGCCAATTAGTCTAAATATCAATTAGAGATTATGAACGAAAAGTAATATATTCCACACCCCCCTTCCCTTCCCGGCCCATCATTGTGGAATGATGGAAAGAGAAAATTTAAATGAATCGGTACTTCAAATCAACCCCGCCTCATCCTAACCGCTCAAGAAATGAAGCTGGATTAATCCTAAGAAAATACACCTAACTATGATAAAAATGTAATACTTTAGAAATAAATTTAGGCTATATATTTGCAAATGAGGGGGGGGGGGGTAAAGGACCGCCGGTCGCCAGGCAAAATTTTTTATCCGAAATTATTCTTTCATTCTTATTTAATAATTTTTTTAGGAAATAAACCTTTATAAATACTCCCCCCCCCCTTATGAGTATTTTCACAGACAAAAATTAATATCTTTATTATCTTTCATCACTAATCTGCAACTTTTGTAATTAAAAGTTTGTAGAAACTATCGAAAGATACCATAGGAAAGTTCATAAACGGATTGAAAATTTGAGTTGTCGGTATATGTCATACAATTACTATGATTTGTACTCTGCTAAAATAATTTCATTTTAGTTAATCGTGACCAGCTCTTTTCCAGCTTTATTTTTACTCCTTTTAGATAGATAAATTCCAGTCAACCCCCTGCTTCTTGCCCCCCCCCCTCCTTAAAAAGTTAGTTTTAGCTCTTTCTGGCTGAGAATTCTACGTAGCTATGTTTCTTGTTTGTATTTAAATAAACTCACCTCAGTGGCCAACTTGGTCACTCTTTTATATTTTCGGATATGCTTTGACTGTTTTTTGATATCAAAATGGTTGGCTATATCGACCACATATATACATAAATCGGTTTTATATTAGCCAAGTAGTCTAAATATCATCTAAAGATTATGAACGAAAAGTAAAAT